>NC_136935.1:763751-821251 GCF_949987615.1 Pollachius pollachius
AGGAGTGAGGAGGAGGGGGGAGGAGTGAGGAGGAGTGAGGAGGAGTGAGGAGGAGGGGGGAGGAGTGAGGGGGAGTGAGGAGGAGGGGGGAGGAGGGGGGAGGAGTGAGGAGGAGTGAGGAGGGGTGAGGAGGAGGGGGGAGGAGTGAGGGGGAGTGAGGGGGAGTAAGGAGGAGTGAGGAGGAGGGGGGAGGAGTGAGGGGAGTGAGGAGGAGGGGGGAGGAGTGAGGAGGAGGGGGGAGGAGGGGGGAGGAGTGAGGAGGAGTGAGGAGGAGTGAGGAGTGAGGAGGAGTGAGGGGGAGTGAGGAGGAGGGAGGATGAGTGAGGGGGAGGGAGGAGGAGGGAGGAGGAGGGAGGAGCAGGGAGGAGCAGGGAGGAGGAGGGAGGAGCAGGGAGGAGCAGGGAGGAGGAGGGAGGAGCAGGGAGGAGGAGTGAGGAGGAGGGAGGAGCAGGGAGGAGGAGGGAGGAGCAGGGAGGAGCAGGGAGGAGGAGGGAGGAGGAGGGAGGAGCAGGGAGGAGGAGGGAGGAGCAGGGAGGAGGAGGGAGGAGGAGGGAGGAGCAGGGAGGAGGAGGGAGGAGCAGGGAGGAGCAGGGAGGAGCAGGGAGGAGGAGGGAGGAGGAGGGAGGAGCAGCCCTGAGGGGTTCTGCTCCTAACGGGGTAAAGCCAGAAGGCCTTGACACTAGAGTGCAGTCTGACTCTTGGTCTGTGACAGTCTGTCACACGCTGTTAGGTTTACATTCTTTAGAGCCATCTGTGTGTGTTCATCGTCATTTAATTGTACTTTCTCACTGAACTGATTCAACCGTTTTGCAAAATAACAATTAGAATGTGTGCAGCCAGACGTTCAAAGTTAGTTTTAACAACATATCCATTCCGATCGTTGTATCAAGTTGAAATAAATGTTGCAAGCCAGTTGTTCATGAATTTAGTCGTTAATCTTCGGAAATAAAAATATTGAACTGAATATGGGAAATATAAGCGTAATTATTTTGTGTTGCTACACAAGCAATCAATATCCCCTGGTAGAAATCGACACAATACTCCTTTAATTCAGAGAAGATAGCTGCCAATAAAAAGGGCTGGCCTCTGAAACACCAAGAAACGTAGCATCCTGAAGGCGGTGCTTGTACACCTTATTGAAATGACCATATCTAATTAATTTGAAGATACAATGTTAGTGTAACAGAGTCCTGATCGAAAAAACGAATTACCTGCAGCTAGATATTTAGCAGGGCGTAAGCATTGTAACATTGATTTATCGGTTGCCCCAACACTAACATGGTAATGAAATTCAGCCACTTCAGAAGCCAAGTGCACTTTTGAGAAAACATGGTCACTTGATAACGCGATATAATCTCCAGTCATACCACCATTGACAAGCAATTACTGCTTCCATCTTATCAAAAGGCATAACAAAAAAATATAGTATCATTTAAATACACACACACACACACTAAAAGGTTGTATTAGCCCTATGTTTCTTTGTTGACATATGAGGCAGAGAGGCTGATGATGAAGTTGGACAGCAGTTATGTTAAAGGATGATATCAGCGGCAATCCAAAACATCAAGTCGTGAATAAATAAATAAATGTTACATTAAACCACAAATGATGGCCCGTGTCTGATGACGGATGGTTTTACAGTTCATTAAAATTGGAGGGGTTCAACTGTTCAACGAGGACCAACTGAGAATTCATTTCCCCTTCAAGTTTTAACACATTTGATGAAATCACAAAACATCCCGGTGCAGATGGTAAAGCACGCTGTTGGTTGCTTCCTCGTTAACTGTCAGAATAAACACAACATATACACTGCTCTTTTTACTCCAATGTAAGCATGTTATAGTGCATCACACACAGCGAACAGCGCTGTTTGAACAAATATAGAGTGTGTGTTTGTGGGTATGTGTGTGTGTGTGTGTGTGTGTGTGTGTGTGTCTCTTTCTCTTCTTTTGATATGTTTAATCAAAGCATCTGCCGCCGTCTTCGCTCTCCAATATAAATACCATTGATCACCGTGGAGAACACTCTTTCTTCGACTTTTCTTCGTTTGGCCCTGTTCTGCAAATTTATCAATTGTTTCATCATCATGAGATCTCCCATTTCAATACCACCCTGGAACGCGGGGCGTTCTCCGTGAGCCTAATATACCTTCACACTGCTTTTCCATCCAAGGATAAAAACAATGCGATCCCACCCATTTTAATTAGGTGAAGCCCGGTTGAAGATTGCGTCCACAAATGACGCGCCCATTCAGTCGGACTAAGATAGAAAACTCTTCGGCTGGCCCTCCTCTCCCCTCCTTCTCCTCCTCCTCCTCCCCCTTCTCCTCCTCTCTCCTCCAACCCTTCCTCCCTCTGCTCCTCCGGAGCTGTGGTTGTGGTGGTGGTGTTAAAGCAAGGCTGCTGTCGTTGTCCTTACAGGCACCTTGTCTCTGCAGTGACCTCCTACTCTCTGGACTGGACTAGGCGTATAACCTCACACTGCAGCAGCAGAAGGAGGAATTCGGCACCAAACCGGAGCAGAGGTGGACGGCGGGGCACTCGCTACACATTTCCTGAGCGTCTCCCAGTGGAAATGTTCTGACTTCAAACCGCAATGTCCACAGTCCACCTGGAGGCAGCCTTGAGCCAGAGGCCCAACTCCTACCGTCTCCTTTCACGGTAAATCTCTTTGATAAAAGTGTCAAGTGGAAAAAGACAGTGGAAACACTGTGCTTCCTTAAAAGGCCCTTCACCAGCTAACTACCCTGGTGTATTTCCAGGTGATATCAAACTCACAGCTCTTTAAGCACCCCTCCGTCAGTCCCAGAGTTGTTTGGCCGCATGGAGTTCAGCTCTGTGTTCCCAGTCTACTCTGGCACCACAGCGGTACACGGTGGCAGTCTGGTAATCTCACATTACCACGAGGATGTGAGTTATCGACAGATATTAGTTGCCCTCTTAACTGGGATGAGTCCTATAAATGAGTTATCAATGCTCACATTGACGTTCTGTACACGGTCGATGACCCAGATCCCACACCTGATGTAGAACACAACCAAAGCCAAAGGAAACTAAAGCGCCCCATCATCTGAGAAATATGTTTCAGATGCATAAAATATGCAACTGTTAATTAATGCAGGTCTTGCAATGAAGGTCGATTCAGGTCAATTGTATTTGTATAGCCGTTAATCTAGTCGAAATATCGGAAAGCTTGAAAGGCAATATATCTATGACAAACCTTACCCCTATCCCCCCAAAGGGAAATATCAAACTCTTAATTAACTAGAAAGAAATCATGAGAAGGAACGCAGAGGGGGGGATGGGATGGTAAGGAGTGCAGCGGGTGCCATAATTGACGTACAATCTAATAAAACAAGCAAACATTTGAAGTACAATTAAGAAAATAGAAAATGAATATGTCCTTTGGGGATGAGGTGCTGGCCAATGAGCGAGCTGGTAGTGCCAGGTGGGCCGGCCAGTCGTCCAGTCATGATCAGTGACACACGGAGGAAGAAACAGCATTATGGCAGATTGATGGACAGGGTGGACAAGGAGCATGCTACACCTCGTACCTAGTGGCTATTGGCAGCAGGGTATACTCGTGCTGGCCAACATTGATTTAGCTGTAATGAGAGCGGATGGACACTCCTAGGATCCAAATGAGGGAGTGGAGGAAGCTTTAAAGTTTGGATTGCAGTTTTTCAGCCAAACCTGATCAAAAGTGGCAGACTGTTCCACCGATGGGCCGCTCGATAAGAGAACACTTTGTTTCCTGCTGATTCCCTTTTAACTTTTGGATTTGAAAGAAGGCCAGCGCCTGAAGACCAAGAAGCTCAATAGGGAATATTAAGGTCCTTCAGGTAGGTTGGTGCAACTGCAGGATTTCAAATAAAAGAACGATGAAAGAATGCATTTCTAGTAATACATTTGACGTGAGAGTCAACAGAAGCATAGGGTGTAGGGTCACACAGATTTTTTGTGGGTTTGTTGTTCCTTCGGTCCATCATTTCAGCTCAGTTTTCTGTGTGCTAGCTAATTCCATAGGCGCAAACAATATTGCCAAAAGGAAGTGTGTGGATTACAAAGAGCATTGGACAAAAGACCGACCCTTGGGGATGACCAAAGCTTGGATTCCAGTCTCGATTTTGAAGCTACACAAAGAACAATTAGCGCTTGTGAGATAAGACCTAAACCAGAGAGGATCCGAGCCTTTGATGCCAAACCTGTGTCCGAGACGATGACAGAGTTTGCTGTGGTTAATTGTGTCCAAAGCGTCACTGAGCTCAAGCCTCACCGACAGGGAGCTTGCACTGCCCTCCACTTTGGTCAGGGGACTAGATAACTTTGAACACATAAATACATGACCAAATCTGTAAAGGTTGAGATGTATTTTGAAGTTCCTTTATTAAGCTTTGATTCGGTAAATCTGACGATGCAAACTTTCATTCCTGTGCCTCCTCTCATGCTCCTGTCTACAGTCGTCAGCCAAGAACAGATGCACAGATGCAAGTTTGTGTGCGCGCGCACGCGCGTGTGTGTGTGTGTGTGTGTGTGTGTGTGTGTGTGTGTGTGTGTGTGTGTGTGTGTGTGTGTGTGTGTGTGTGTGTGTGTCTTACCATATGTCATATTGGTTCTACCCAACCGAAGCAGTGTAAGCTATGCATCAAGCCTGCCGGAGTGCCTGCGTCTTCTTGCCAAGTCTAATTCCCACGTGAACGCCGACATCAGCCTCACACAGCGGGCTGACTGAAGGTAAATCAAGGCTCGCTACAAGAGAATCAGCTCCTTCTCCTCTTTACCTCTCCCCCATGTTCTACCAGCCTATCTGCCCCCAGTGGCAGGGCTGTTGGCCTGTTGAAGGATGGGGCCGAAAGAGAGACAGAGAGAGAGAGAGAGAGAGAGAGAGGGAGAGAGAGAGAGGGAGAGAGAGCGAGCGAGAGAGAGAGCGAGAGAGAGAGAGAGAGCGAGAGAGAGCGAGAGAGAGAAAGCAAGAGAGAGCGAGAGAGAGAGAGCGAGAGCGAGAGAGAGAGAGAGAGAGAGAGAGCGAGAGAGAGAGAGAGAGAGAGAGAGAGAGATTTGTAATGAGGCAGGGGGGTCGTTGGAAGGTGGGTAGTAGTAGGATTATAAGTAGTATAAGTACCGTATTTCCCGCACTATAACGCGCACCGGATTATAAGGTGCACCTTCAATGAATGACCTATTTTAGAACTTTTTTCATAAATAGGGCGCACCGGATTATAAGGCGCAAAGCATAAAAGATACTGCAGTCAAACGTTTGACTGGGGATGCGTTATGCATCCACTAGATGGAGCTGTGCTAATTGTATAGCTCGTCACGCGCAACGCAACTGTGAGGACGAGTTGCTGCATTTAGCAGATATAAAACTGGAACCTTTATGACAAAAAAGTAAAACACAATTACGCAGTTCCAAACCTTAGATTTTTTAAATATCTTGCAAACGTGAATGATACAAAGTAGAGCATCGCACCCTCGAATCTTGTAGTGTGGCCAGTCTTCCGCCCGATTTCCTGGCTCTGTGATCGTATAGTGTAATGTGTATAGTGACCGTAATGCTGCAAGCGGTGTGGCTTTATCGTAGTCGTAGTGAAACATTTTATTATTATTATTAAATTGTTTTTATTGGTTTTTCATACTGAAACATTTTGACAGAGCGCCGTTTCCAACCAGTATGGATCAACCAATTAACCAATTGATCCATATATAAGGCGCTCCGGATTATAAGGCGCACTGTCGTTTTTTGAGAAAATTACCGGCTTTTAAGTGCGCCTTATAGTGCGGAAAATACGGTATTATAGACTTGAAGTATGGGGACCAGAGATGATACGGGAGAAAAAGTGAAAAAGGAAACACACTGAGAGCAAACTAATTAAAAAGTCCCTCATTCAAGGGTAGTATGTGTCTGGGATGTGAAGAGATGCGATGAGATGGTTTATGGAGCGAGGTGCAGGAATTAGAAACGCAGAATGAAGGGAAGGAATTAAGAGAACCTTCGTGAAAGAGCTCTACTCGAGAGCACTAACCAGTTCCCCTTCTTTACGGTTCCTCCAAGAGTTCCCAACATTGGCTGGGGACAAGAAGTACCCTGAGGGGGAGTGAGGAGGAGGAGGGAGGCAGGAGGAAGAGAGGAAGGAGGGGGAGGAGGGGAGGGAAGGAAGAGGAGGGAGACCAGGGACATCGATTCAGGTCCCGGGGATTCTTTATCTCAGAGTACAACTGCTGCATAAATGAGTCTCACAGGACAGCTACAGGCTCCTGCTATATTCCGATCCTCCTATCCCAAACACACACACATGCACACACACATGCACACACACACACCATCACTCATAGTCTCTCGTCCGCTTCCTCTTTCCATTAAGCCCGCTCCCTGCTGCCGTCCTGTGAAGACCATGAAAGCGGGATCAGTATCGGCGCTGCCATCTGATTGGTGGTGCAGCTCTGGGTGGAGCCTGGATCAGTCAGACGCTATAAGTCTCCTCCGCGGGAGGAAGGATGACAGCTCTATCAGAACAGGCCCTCGTCTCTCCAGTCCGAGAATCTCCCGTCACTCCAGTGGGCTCTGATGAGGCAGCTCTGTGTGTGTGTGTGTGTGTGTGTGTGTGTGCGTGTGTGTTCGTGTGCATGTGTGGGTGTTCTGCGTTTGTGTTATGTAGAACTACATTTTTGGGGTGGGGGGGTGTTGACAGGTGGAGGGCTGCGAAGGTGACGATGGACGTGGGCACGGGGGGGGGGGGGGGGTGTACTGGTCTACAGTCACCAGAGGGGGGGGGGTGTACTGGTCTACAGTCACCATGGGGGGGGGGGTGTACTGGTCTACAGTCACCATGGGGGGGGGGGGGGTGTACTGGTCTACAGTCACCATGGGGGGGGGGTGTACTGGTCTACAGTCACCATGGGGGGGGGGGTGTACTGGTCTACAGTCACCATGGGGGGGGGGTGTACTGGTCTACAGTCACCAGAGGGGGGGGGGGTGTACTGGTCTACAGTCACCATGGGGGGGGGGGGGGTGTACTGGTCTACAGTCACCAGAGGGGGGGGGTGTACTGGTCTACAGTCACCAGAGGGGGGGGGGTGTACTGGTCTACAGTCACCATGGGGGGGGGGGGTGTACTGGTCTACAGGCACCAGAGGGGGGGGGGGGGTGCTGTACAGTCTCCTTGACAGCAGGCCAGCATCCCAACACAGGTGTGAAAGCCACCGGCTGGCCGTGCGCCCCCCCACAGTGAACCCTGGGGCGCGTTGGGCTGAAGCCCTTTCCTCTGCCTATAGACCACGGGGTTGGCTCTCCATGAATGCGCGGCGCCGACCAGCCACCAGGGGGAGCTCATTGAGCACACAGAGGCCACGGGGTTATACCTTAAGGGACCCAGTGAGGGCTGGGGCGGGCCGGCCTCACTGCCCTCAGCACACCGGATCCCCTCTCCTGTCTGGAGGGGGGGAGGAGGGGAGGTAGGGTGGGGGGGGTGTGTGTGGGGGGGGGGGGGGGGGGGGGGGGGGGGGGGGGGGGGGGGTTGGAGGGGGGAGGGGGGGGGGGGGGGGTTGAATTAAGAAGGCATCCCCTCGGGAGGCTAATGTAAGATAGAAGGTCTCCTGGCGTTGGAGAACACTGATTTATCTTTATTTAATAAGATGTGAATATTTGATAAGACCACAGTGGAGTAGAGTTTGATCCGTGATTGAGGTGTGTGTGTGTGCGTGCGTGTGTGCGTGCGTGCGTGCGTGTGATGAGCTTGAATGCTAAAGCAGCCCCCGCCTTAATTCATTCATGGTCTTCTTTTACTTCCAGAGGTAAATTTAATTAGTGATACCCCAGTTTTTAATGAGGAGCGGGAGACTATAACTCTATCATTTTGATTTCAGAATTTTAAATAACATCAGACAGGACAGGACAAGGATGAATATTCATATGCAATTAAAATGTCATTGATGCACATTACATATCACATTACTGTTGATATTTGTATTTGCAACAGTCCCTGTGGTGGGTTATCCTGACCAAACTAACCTCACAGGAAGATATTGAACGCTTCTTCAAAACACGCACTAATAACATTTCTCAAGTTAAAGGGAAAGACAAGCAAATATTTTAAAGCGTGCACAAAAAGGCTGCTGCTACTTAAAGCCAACTCGTCCTCACCTCACAGACCCCCTGGATCACTGGATCGTAACGTCTGCCTTATATCTAAACTCTTGTCTACATTTCCACTGTTTTACCATTGAGTCATTTAGCCGAAGGGACTTGGATTATATCGATTCACACGTCAACACTGAAGGATGCCTAGACCGCGGACGTCGGGGATGGAACCCCGATACTTCCCAATACTATACTCTACTCTGGTCAATGAAGGCCGGTGAATGCAGTCATAGCTTTAAATAGTTGTCCCAACATCAGTGAACCTCTCTTTTTGTCTGACGCTGAGAGTAGAAATGTTCTGTTTTTGTTTGTCATCCTCAGCACAGTGAGGTCAACCCCGTCGAGGGAAAGAGAGTTGTAAGAGCTTATTGCCTGTCTTGCTCAGTGGCACTCTGGCAGGTTAGAAGGCTGCTGTCAGGGAGCTGTCATGGTCCGACCCAACACCCCAGCACAAAAGCTTCCCCGTGCAGTACGCAGAACAAGCTGCCATTCCAAGAGGGGAGTGTGTGATTGTGTTTGTGTGTGGGTAAATGTGTGTGTGAGATAAACGTCTCACAGCGAGAGATAAAATAAATGTGCATTATATTACTCTAAACTGTACATTACTCGACATAGCATAATACTAGCTTATTCTAGTATTATCTAAAAAATGTTTCCATAAAGAATGTATTTGAATGATTAACCTTGATTGATAGTATGTTTACACTTTCCTGTATTTGTGTAACATCCTAAGTTAGTACCTTTCACTGAATATACTTGTACTGTATCCATGTTTCCCATGGCAGTAAAGCCGTGTGAATTGAATTGATGGAGAGGGAAGAGAAAGATTGGAAGCACCGGAAGAGAACAGGTGTTTACGTTAATGCAGCTCTTCTTGTAACCGCCCGAGACCTATAAAGAAATCCCCCATAAAGGCAGACGGAGCGCTACAGATGGAGAAACATGTTCATGAAATAGTACAAATGCAGATTTAGAACAGGTGGGATATGGCTCAGACGCAAGAGCAAAAGTACCACCTACCACACACACACACACACACTCACACACACCGAGCTCCTGTCAAATCTGCCACCAGCCAACACAAGGCCTTTAAAGAGGAAACATCAAGGTTCCATGGATACTGGAGAAGGAGCTAAATTAGGCCACGGCTGGGGAGAGGATGCACCGCATGATCAAAAGACCTGATGATCGTCCTCTCCCGGCTTCCACTGTTCCACCGTGCCAGCGAGTTAAGCCCCGGCAGAGAGGAGCTCAGGGCTCCAAGCAAGAGACATGTCTCTGTCGGATCTGGGTTCACCTGGAATAGCATGTACCATGAGCCCGGCAGAGTCCCCGGGAATAGAGATACCAGGGGAGGACAGAGAGGGGGCGAGATGGGGAGAGAGAGAGAGAGAGAGAGAGAGAGAGAGAGAGAGAGAGAGAGAGAGAGAGAGAGAGAGAGAGAGAGAGAGAGAGAGAGCAGAATAGGAATGACACGTTCCGTTTAAACTTGGAAGTCAGAATTTTTAAGTTCCCAGTCTGAATTTTAAACAGGACCGCTTCGCTGAAGTTGGATTTCCTTAGAGAACATCACAACCCCAATCTAAGGATCCAAGATGGCTGCTCTGCGCATCAGCAGTAATGAAAGCTGTAGTAATACCCTGTTAATTAGCACTCATGTCTTATGTGTGTCCATCTTTGGACATGCTTCTAGGGTGTTAAATATCATGCACTGCTAACAGTGGCTCACAATGGCTTACCTGGTAGAATTTGTATTTCTAAATGTCAACTCTGTGTGACTTCATTCCCATCATCAACTTCCTAGGTAAATGGAACACAGCAAGTGAGAGAGAGATGTAGAGAGAGAGATGTAAAGAGAGAGAGAGAGAGAGAGAGAGAGAGAGAGAGAGAGATTGAAGGTGATGCTGAGAGATTTAAAAAGAGAGGGCGAATTGTAAGCAGGAGAGAGAGAGAGAGAGGGAGGGAGAGAGAGAGAGTTCCTAGTGGATAATAAGGCAGGTCCATACAATTTCAGGCTGATTAATGAAAAAAAATCAGTGAGGTGAAGGGAACAGGCAATCACATTAGGAGACGAGGAGGAGGATGAGGAGGCTAAATCCTCGTCTTTGATGCGAGACGCAGGTGAGCCATGGTGTTTTGTGAACACCTGAAGCATTGTGACTCACCTCGCCTTCTCATATCTGCCAAAACACAGGGGAGAGATGTTCCTGTCGTCTGCCGGGGCTTTGGTTGAGTGTGTTTGTGTGTGTGTGGTTGAGTGTGTTTGTCTGTGTGTGGAAGTGTGTGTTTGTGTGTGTGGGAGTGTAGGTATGTGGGTTATGGTGTTGACTGCATGTACTCAAAACCAAGTTTCCGCTTCAGATTTGTGGCAAGAAAAGCAGCAGAAGGAGTCAGGACCTTGCCTGAAGGTAACCACAGCATTTGTAAACCTTGGCAATTCTCGAAGTCAAAGTTGACGTGGCCTCATGTGCTCTATCGAGTACTACCGGTAAAGCTCACCAATGGACACACTGCCAGTCTGTGGTGACTCACGGAACTGCAGAAGAAGAAGGAAGACAACGTGAAGACAAAAATGGGAGGGCAAAAGATGATCAGAGAACACATTCAGGGTAGAGTGAGAGGCAAAAATAACTAAATGAGCTGCCAAGGACCATAAATCCCATTAATAGTGTGATTTGAGAGCTAATGCTCTTCCCGTCCTGATTAAGGGTACGGGTCACTGAGACAAGCGCCGCTGCTTAATGAGGGAAAGCCGATGGTGTAGGATCTGCTCACATCAGTGCAATTCAGATGAAGCAGGGCACCTATTGAAAATGGACCAGTCGAAATGAAAATGACATGGGTCACTCTGTGGCCTCTGGTTTGGAACTTTCCATTGATAGGGAAGACATTAAGGAGCAGAGCAAGGTTATTGTGATTTGCTGGCTGCTAACGGCATCACCAAATGTAGAGATGTTTTTCTCCTGCTTAAGATAGTCTCTTTGGCTAACATTTAAAACACTCACACGTCTAGTAACAATAGAAGTTAAAGGCACGTAGGCCGTTTGGCATTTACTAAACCAACAGCTTAAAAGTAAGAAGGGGAAAAGATTCGTCTTTAATGGAAATGTCAGTAATACAAAAAAATAATAATACTGCTATACTCTATTCTTATGCATCATTTCGTTTTATGGATTTCAGAAGTCATTTTCTGTTTAACATCTTTGTTCCATCGTAAAAACAGTACATCTTGTAGCCATCTGTGCATTTGGATATGTGTTGCTAGATAACATATCCACAATGTATGAATTACATGAATAACACAACTGAAAAAGTCCCCCTTCAGAGTTCTGGGGGGGAACATGCCAAAATGTTTCTTAAAATGCCGAACCGATAACAAACGTTTCTGTTCTTTTTGCCAACCACCTCCCTGAAGTAATCTCTACATAAAATCCCCCACAGGAGTTCTATTGTAAGCCGTTGACATCCCAAACAAGAAGATTGTCTGCCGCTGTCACACAGTCTCTCTGTGGAAGAGAGTGGGGCAGATTGGCCTCTGAATCCGTTTGTTTCTCTAATGAGCCCAGAAACTCTCTTCCTCTTCCCTCTCCACAACCAAACCTCTATCAGCAGGCGTTCAGGCTGCTGCTCCGTCTCTAATGTTGTCATCCGACTTCTACTGGGAACTGTTTGCCTTCGAGTTTACCATGATGACTTTGTCTTAAGACAAAGAGACACATGTCTGGATCATGCTGGCTCACACAAACACACAAGCCCAGTTCAATACAATTGTGGATTGAAGACATGCCCAAGTTGTTTTGCGTGGTACACTGACTCATGCTATTAACACTGTATCATTGTTTTCATATTTTGCTTGTTTTGGGGGTTTTTTGGGAGAAATTTCGCTTCACTTAATATTCAGCCTTTCTTATCTTGAAGGCTTCCAAAAACACAACCATAACATAACAATAACAGCTTGTCATGGCATGATGCCCTGCAAAGGCGCACAGTCAACGGATTCCTCCCATTGGAGGAGCAACTCACCCCCATCACAACCCTTACCTGTTCCCCACACTCAACCCTTACCTGTTCCCCACACACAACCCTTACCTGATCCAACACACACACACCTCTTACCCTTTTCATTACACACACACACACACACACACACACACACACACACACACACACACACACACACACACACACACACACACACACACACACACACACACACTAGTCTTACCTGTTCTATTGAGACACAGAGGATTTATATTTCCTCCTCCTCGCCTTGTGTTGTTGTTGCCCTCCTCTGGTTTAGCAGGATGGGTATCGCCAGAAGACACAATACAACAATGACCTTTGAGACATTAAGAGAGAGAGAGAGAGAGAGATGGAAAACAGATGGAGTGATAAGAGTAGAGAGTGCATAGCTACCAAACTTGGTAATAACCATGGGGTAGGACACCTTAGTGGCTAGCGTTTTGACCGGTGGGGCTTACAGGCGCACCATAAAGGTCTCCGCTTCCACCTCCAAGAGCTTCAATTCACACTAAATATACGGTCCAATCATATTTATTGCTAATACAAAATAACCCAATTCATCCCTCACTGGCCTTCCTCCCTCTAGCTGCCACCTGCCAACTTAATCAACACCACGACACAACTTGTAACCAATTAACCAATTAACCCTCACACACACACAAGCGACCGGGAAACCAAAACAAAGACAGCCCAGAGATAATCACTGAGATTGTGACCAAAAGCAAATCAACAAACAAACACAAAGCCATGTGACCAAAGGTCGTCAAGCCATCGACGCAAACCAATTCCGGACCAAAAGGCTTTGGGTTTGAATCCTCAATGTCCCCTAACTGAATCTAGAGGACAGCTGGACGACAGCATTTAAACTTTCATTTGACACAGCTGGCATGCTTGATTTAGTAGATAAAGATGTCAACTGTATAAACACAAGCTGTGTTACCATCATACCATGCTAACTATTGGTAATGAGTGTGGGTGTGTGTTGGTGTGGGTTATTTTTATCTCTTCTTTGTAGCCTATCTTCCTCCAATCCAGTTATCTCTAGATAAGAGTTGTATCAGTCTTTCACTGGCAAGGAGAAGCAGACTAATCTCACTGTTTAAAGGTTCTATGCCGTCCAAGCAAACCTTTCAAAACGAACCTAGAATCTGAGGGAGTAAAATTTAAAAACACATTCATAGCAACGTTTTATCAAGAAAACAAAACACTAGAGGGAGCCAGATTGTGGGAAAGTTAAACACATCCTATTTTAAAGGTGACCCAAACCCAACCCCAATAATATTGGTACGCAATATTTCCTTCCTTATGGGACTGGAAAGGGTGGACATTCGTGAAAACCCACGGCTACCATATGCTGTTTACTTACAACTTTATAGATATCTCTCTCGCAATCTCTCTCTCCTTCTCGTACAGCCCCGTTTCATTCTCTCTCTCTCTCGCTATCTGAAATGTAGTTTACTCCCTCAAGCTTTTCTCTCATCAGTGTCCCCAAGAAGTAGATTCATGTTTCACATAGGCCTGCACGACGACGCAACATCGTTCAACAGAGGTTGTTACAAAACTAAAAGAAAAGCCTTGAGGAAAGCTCAATACTGACCTCAAGTGGTTATGAAATGTATTAACATCAAAACGCCCCTCAATATGATATGCTCTCATTCGCTCACTTAATAATCGATTTCAACAAGACAAATGTTGATTTAATACGTTTTCCAATGTTGTGCACGAGAAATTACCTATTTTTAAGGGATTTAGGGAGCAGCATTTCAGTTGAACCAGCAGGCTTCAACTGAAGTGATTAAATCATGGGATCACAAGATTGCCTTCTTACTCATGAGTCATGATGATTAACTAATTTAGACCTACATGTGAGGGGACTACATAACGTATATATGATAGGAAGTTGAATACCATGTGCAAATGTAAAAGAAAAAAGCATATATAGGCCCATATATAGATAGACATAACCCAATTAAGTATGACATTTAATTTGCGAAAATTAAATAAACTGATGTTATGTCTGCTACTGAAAACACGTGATATATCTTCTGTCCACACGCCCGGACCATGGACTACCAGAGAAACAGCTATGTGTATTTTCTATAAATACTAGGCATGTAATGAAGGGGTTTCTGACAACAGATGGAAATCGTATATATATATTCGTTTAATGTTGATGTTCACAAGAAATTACCTATTGGAAAGACATTTGGGAACCAGCTGGCTTCCACTGACGTGATTAAATCATGGGATCACAAGATTGCATTCTCACTCATAATGAGTAATGATGATTAATTTTGACCTATATTTGAGGCAATTGGCATGTTTTAAAAATGAGGAAGTTTAATACCAAGTGGAAATGTAAATAAATATATATATATATATATATATATAAAATGATGGTTATATATATAACCATCATTTTTTTATATATACAATTCTAACCAAATTGAGCATGAGATGTAATTTGCAGAAATTAAATAAAATTATGTCATGCCTACTGCTGAAAACACGTGATACAGTATCTTCTGTCCACGGAGCTGGACCATGGACTACCCAGACAAACAATACGTGTATTTCCCAAGGGGTTGCTGACATGCCCTGTGTCGTGGGTACTTTACAGGCCCCACCCGGAGCCATGGAGAGAGAATATTAGAGATAATAACGTTATCTCTGTCACTCTGGCCCCACCTACAAGCGTTATCGTCGTTGACATCTGACCAACATACTTGCAAACTTGCAGTACAGACTGGAATTTATTAACGTGAAAAAAGTAAACAGCCAAAATAAAAAAGTTTAATAAAAATACGTATTTTATAACGTATTTTGCTTCATCGGTGAAAGTAAATGAAATACCCAGGGTTTCTAGTTTCAAACTGACCCACCCACATTTGGTTTCCACAGAGCGCCAAACCAGGTTTCCATAGCTACGGGGATGGTGGTGGGATAGGATGACGAGGAGGAGGAGCGAGCCAAAAACGAAATTGCAAGCTGACATTTTTAATTAAGATGAATTGAAACATAACAGATGGAAATCGGATTGATTTCTTCTTATTGGTTACAGGCAACAGACAACACATTGGATGTCAGAGAAGGGTCCAAGAACACGCTCATTAGTAAGTTGAAAAGCTGCCACAAATGTAATCATTTAAGTTATTCGCGCTGAAAAAATGACTAACATGACACACTCTGAGACATATTTAAATACTTAAATGCGAAATAAGAAGCTCTTTAAATAGCTGTGTATAGAAAAAGTTGACATGTAAACGTCATATCTAAGACCTGCCCCTTATGTAAATTGCCCCCGGTATCCGGAAATTAACGATCTCGTGATGTCAGGGGGTTGTGTGTTAGCAGAGCATCGGAATGACGCGAGTGGCTTTCTGCTTTAAGAAATAAAACAGTCCAGTCGCTGATCTTTTTTTTTTTACTATTTAGAATAGCTGGCAACTTTCGACATGGGACCATAAACGCGGAAGTACTGTCGGTGGATGTATTCGTCGGCATGGACGGTAATGGGAAGTCTCTCGTCGGACCTAACGGGATGCCATTCGGTTAGCCGTTCAGGATTCAAAAGTTGAGATTGGTTACCTCACGCTAGCTGGCTGGCTAGTAAAAGGTTTCGTTTGAATACCTCACCATAAGTCACATATGCTTGTCTTGCAAAGTAAACCCGGAGTCATGACACGCCCGACCCTGGAGCGAGTGACGGACTTTGGCGACTATACGTGTGGTAACGAATTACACGAATTTTTAAAGCAGACCAACACTGATAACCGAGGCACAAGCAATCTGTCAGATGTGCGCCTCAGTCCAGATGGGCGTCACATTCATGTCATTCTCCGCCAGCCCAAAGTGGGTCTGCTGACATTCGACAAATATGAAACACCACAGATCATCCCGAATCAAAAGCGTCTGGACCTGCGTTTGACGCGCACCTCATCGATAGTGGACATCATTTATTTGGACCACAACAACAACAGGAACGCTGACATCGCCACGCTCGTCGTTGTGTACGAGAATGGCAAAGCGGAGTTCTGGAAATTTCAGGAGTGCAAAGCGGGCTGGCAGCTCCTCCAGACGTCGGACTTGTGTAACAGCCCCCGCGCCAGAGTGGTGTCTGTGTCGTCCTGCGCCAACCTTATCATCTGGTGTGAGGAAAGACCGCACTCTGAAAGCTCTCCGTCTGTCAGCGCCACCAGGAATAACTTCAGATACTGCATTTGCAAGCGTGCCTACGAGGTGGAGGAGGAGGGCGTGATTTTGGGAGGAGTGAAGATCGCCCTGCACAACAACCCCAGCTTCACCGTCATCAACTCGGGTGACTATGTTTACCTGCTGCCCGCCGCGCCCCAGGAGAAGCCCCTGCTGAGCGTCTCTCAGTGTCTGCTCTCGTGGTCGCCTCAGCGGGGCGCGTTCAGGGTGTGCACCACGTGTAAAGGCGCTTTGCTGTTGAAGAAAGACTCCTCCTCTTCCCCTAAAGAAACAGACTTCAAACGATTGGTGACGGACTGTTTAGGTTACCTATCGTCTCTGCACCCCCCCGAGATCCACGGGTTCTCCCCTGCCGCCTGCGGGGGGCTTCTGCTGTTGCTCAGCACCGGCTGGGTGACTCTCCTGCAGAGGGACGGCGCCCTGAGGCCCATCTACCGCCTGGGGGGCCCGCCCCCCTGCGCCCCCACAGCGCTGCACAGCAGCCTCCAGGCGTACGGGGACACGCTGGCGCTGGCGGCGGGCCGGACGCTGTACCTGGTGGCGCTGCGGTGCGGCCGGGAGCTGCAGCAGATCCCCCTGAAGCAGGACGGCCTGCTGTACGTCCAGCGGGGGGACAGAAGGGCCCCCCGCCTGCTGCTGGGGACCGGGCTGTACGTGGTGGAGCGGGGGCCGGAGGAGGCGGGGGGGGAGGGCCGCGGTTTCGTCCCCGACAACGGGCCTCTGTTTCCCGTGGCGGCGGCGGAGGGCGACAGCCTGGTGGAGTCGGTGTTCGAGGAGGCGTGTAAGTACTACCAGAGGCGGAGCCTCAGCAGCACCCAGCTCACCGTGGACAAGCTGAAGAAGGCGGGCATGTTCCAGGCACCCATCTCCCTGGCGACCATCCTCAAGGACTACCTACGGGACGGGGGGAGGCTCAAGGCGGGGCCGGGCCGGTTCGACGGGGGTCCTCCCCCGGGCGGGCAGGACAAGCTGCTGGGCTCCCTGGAGGCGGAGCTGAAGGCCCTGGTCTCGCTGGAGGAGGTGAAGGGGAGGTTGGTGCGGGCCGGGGAGGAGGAGGTGGGGGCGCTCTGCGAGAGCCTGGTCCATCAGGAGGTGGGCCGGCTGCTGACGGCGGCGGAGCTGGACGGCGAGGCCCTGCTCTACCTCAACGCGCTCTTCAGCCGGTTCCCCCCGCAGGCCTGGGGGGCCCTGCAGGCCGCCCTGCAGCTCCAGTGCAACGGCTCGGGCTCCCTCTCCAGCCGGGCCCCCGCCGAGGTGTGGAAGGCCGTCCTGGGCCCCGCCCACCTCCCCGGCCCCCCAGCAGACCCCGCCTCTCTCCCCGGCAGCCAGCCCAAGAACAGGCACCACCTCAAGGCCGCGCCCGGCCCCCAGGCCACGGAGCCCCCCCTGCCCGTGTTCGAGCTCCTGTGCCTCACGGTGCTCCGCTTCCAGGCCGGCTGGCTGCCGGGGCTCCTGGAGCTGGCCCACCAGCAGCAGGGCGCGGGCGGGCTGAGCGTCAGCCTGGCCTCCTCCTGCTGGAGCTACGCCCCCGGCCGCGGCGGGGCGGACAACGGGGAGGGCGCCGTGCCGCTCTACAAACGGGCCCTGTCTGTCCTGCACAGCCAGGGGCCGGGCGCGGACCCCCGACAGAGCCAGGACCTGGAGGTGGAGCTGCTGTTGGTCAGCGGCCGCCCCAACGCCGTCCTGCAGGCCCTGAGGAACCTGATGCGGCGCAGCCAGTGGGCGCGGGCCACGCAGGTGGCCCAGAGGTTCTGCCAGCAGAGCCCGCTGCTCAACAAGGAGATCTTCGCCTCCCTGCTGTGCGAGGTGGCCCAGCACCGGGACCTGGACCCCTACCTGGACCTGCTCTGGGCGCTGTGCCCCGAGGACCTCACCGTCACCAGCATCCTCAACCTGGTGCTGAAGAACCTCCCCGGGCCCAACCGCCCTCCCCTCTCCTCCCCCCTCGCCCCCCCCTGCTCCGTGCTCCCGTCCCCGTTCCCCCGGCCCCGCTCCACGGAGCTGACCGTGGGCCTGCTGAAGCCCCTGCTCAGGAAGGTCCTCCAGAGAGAGACAAAGCCCAGCCGGCGCTACGCCGACATCCTCCAGTCCCCCGTGTTCCCCCCGGCCCGCCCGCCCCGACAGCCCTCAGGGCAGCAGAACGGGGGGCAGCAGCCCAGGACGACGGCCCAGGCGGCCCCCCACACAGACCCCCCCCAGCGGGGCAGTGACCCTGCGGCCGGCCCCACACCACGACCGCTGGAACGCGACCCACTCGGATGCAAGGGGGGGCCCCCGCTGGCCGCGAGCCCGCACAGCGGCACGGCTCCAGGCCGGCGGGATGAGTGAGAGGGGTGCCCCGCTGGGCTGGGGGACAGGCAGCTGGTTCAGTGTACAGTCAAGTCTGGAAATCTGTTTCGTACAATTAAAGGTATTCTCAATTGGCTTTTGCTGTAACAAGAATACGACAATCAAAGTCAAAGAGTGAACAATAGTCACTTCCCTTGATGACTATTTATGGTTGAATGGTGTTTTTTTTATATATATTATTTTTAGAAATGGATGAAAGAACTGACAGTAACACCTGCTTTGCCATTGCTGAAGACTATCACTAATACTAAGAACAGTTATGACTACTATTGCCCAGTGAACGCCTACTGAAGCTCAGTGTGTTCTGTATACTCGTGGTATTTCACTCTAAATCAGAGTGAATATATGAGTGATGTTATTTAGACTTTAGAGGTTAAAGCATGAACGAGAGTGAGGAAAGAGATGCATAAGGTGTTAATGAATAGCCATTATCGAAAGACAAATAGTAATATATTAAAATGATGCGTGGAGGAAGAAATGAACTGCCTTGTTCCTCGTTGTGAGTCACTGGGTGCAAAGTGTGTTCCTCAAAGACTTATGAATATTAATGAGCAGCAGGCTTTGTTTTTTTGAGATTTGGACAATTGCCATCAGGATCAACCTTGCTTAATCATTAAATGTGAAGGAGGGTTTATAGCTATCCAATAGTTGTTACTCCTAATTGAGTAACGTTGTTTTATTTTTCCTAATGCCTAACCCTTTCCAACAGCTCAAACATTACCCAACTGAGTCGCTGTGAACCTGACCTTTGTTTTTACTGTCACATCACCTCAGTAATCCAAGCTCAGCTCTCCAATATCATTTCCTCCATTCTCTGCTTCTCGTCTTCTCTTGGGCCTCCATCTTGTCCCGCCACCCAAAGGGACATTCCAGTGGAATGTTCACAGTCCGCCCTTACAATCACATTTCCAGAGTAATTCTGTTAGTCTCTTTAAGAAGGGGAAGGGCAGCGCACGTTGTGATTCATGACACACACACGCATACACATACACACACACAGGGTGCGTATCAGGTCCAGTTCAGGCCTTGAGGCTAATATTCTAAGAGATGTTGGACCTTTTGTTTGAAACTATGTACTTTGCCGTCGCAAATTGGTCCAAACCAGTATTAACTCCTAACCAAAGTATTGTGTGCCATGGCTGCTGAGATAAACATGCAACATACATGTGTATGATAAAGTAATATGTACATTAAGTACTGTAAACCAGAATGCTTGTTGGTGCCTCCGATGTTGATGCCTTTGTGCTATATTTCTATTACATTCTTTTCATACTTTTTTGCTGAAGGTTTACTAAATCTAATAATACTGCCTTATGTGAAGCTTGGTTTTATAATAAGAAAACTGTCTTGGAAAAAGTGTTATTTATTTGAAGAATAAGAAAGGTTGTGGTGACCAGCTGCTGGCTGACGTGGAGGGGACTGTATGTAGGAGCCTGTAAGCAGGTATGGGTCACAGACAACTATAACAAACACGTGACTCTGGAATGCCCCAGAACAAAGTGGGACCGTGGGCAGCAGTGGAGCTTCTTCACACACGAGGGTCACATTCTGCTCCCCCCTCCATCACGCTCACATGTGACTCGTGTGCTGGAGTGGGGAGAGAGGGGGGGTTGGGTATGCCTTTGACTTATTTACTATGTGTTTTCTCCCACCACTGTTGTAATCACAAGGCCATTTTAATTGACTGCTGCCATTTTGATTTAGATTTTTTTATGTGTGCAGTTCTGTGTATTTGCACGAGTTTTGAATGCCCACTTTGGGGGGGGGGGTATGTTGCTAACATTGCAGTCATTTGTAAATTACAATTGTTTTTCTCGCAACTGACAATCAGAGGTAAAGCACTCGCATTCTTTCACAGGACAAAAGGTGTCATATCAATGTCAGAGTCAACATCTTGTGTGTGTATATACCGGTATACATATCTTAACTGTTATTAAATTTAAGATGCTTACTTAACATGTCTTTGGGGTGTCGTATACGGTCGCTCATCTCAATGGTAGCAGTGTGGCGGGGGTCTTTAACTTAGTTGGTGTTGTTTCAACTCATTGTGGATGTTCTGCCTTGCTTGGCCCTCACAGGCGCTCTGAAAAATAATCTCAAAACCCAGATTATTTATGGATAGGAATATATAAAATCAGGCTAGTATGGAATTTCTATTATACCGTGCATCGGTTCATATCAATGGTCATTTCTAATATCAATATACAAAATTAAATAGTGGATTTAGAAGCAGTTCTTAGAGGTTTTTATTGTTTTAAGATGAGATGAAGTATGAAAGAACAGAAAGTGCATCTCACTGCACAAACCCTAATCAGGGTTAAATGTCACTCGCACTAGGCCCGCCCATGCGTTCTGTTCCCCTATCAGACATCACCGTTCACACTAGGCCCGCCCATGCGTTCTGTTCCCCTATCAGACATCACCGTTCACACTAGGCCCGCCCATGCGTTGTTCCCCTATCAGACATCACCGTTCACACACCAGAGTGCTGAGCCAGAGGATCTTTGTCTTCTCGTGTTACAAGGTCCTGAGAAAGGCTGGTGTTGTAATTTTATTGATTCACCTGTTCCATCTTTAGACCTTACTCTGAATTTAAACAGGGCTCCTCTGCAGTACCAGCTGATTTTGTGCTTCTGAAACATGTCGCGTTTTGCACTTAGTCTCAGCGGGCTGGCTATGATTACGTTTAGAATTCAGTTTAAGCCTATGGCTTGGAGTTTAATGTAGCATTTCAGGTACATTTCGGATGCAATTGCCTTATATGTTTGGAGAACAACATGGGGTAAATTTAGAATGTAGCCTTGGAGCGTGGGACATAGAAGACTCCTGAAAATGTCTCCCTGTGTCTATGGCTATAAGATGAATTGCAAAGAGCAGTAATCTTATCATAAGACAATAGCTTAAGACCCGGGAGTAATGAGTATGCAAAAACAGAACATATGAATCTGTAACACATTTTAATCAGCTTTCACATATTCAGATGTTTTCACATTCAATCAAATCAGATACAAATACAATATAAAGTGCTTTCATTACAATAGTAGAAGATTAATCTAATCAAAATGAGCACAAAATGAGCACAAAAACGCCCCCAAATCAGATCACTACAAACTGAACGCTAATTTTGCCTTCAGCCATGTTGTACAACTTCCAGTTTCAAGACATCTAAAGTGTTAACCAACCCGTGATTGTCTAGATATATTTAATCAGTTATTTATTTATATAGTAACAGGTTCTGTTTAATTGCCATCGATGTAGTCAATTACTTTTGTTCTTCTTTCATTGGCATGGCCAGGACAAAAAAAAGCTGCAAATGCAGGTTGGCACAATTATAGGAAGTTGGTGTTGGTCAAACCCTCAATCCTATTTTCCAGTGTCTTGTCATGGCTTTGCAAAATAATCATACTTTTCAGCCAAATTAAGTATAATATGTGCAAGTAAAAATAATAAGAGAGCAACTTATAAATTAAAGAGAATTCCCTTGAGAAGTAAAACCATATCATTAAGGTTTTTTTAAAGGTTAATACAAATGTGAAGTGTAGGGACAATATTATCCACAATATAAAAATAGAAAATATATGTGATATAATACACATATAATATAAAAGCCATAGGAAATGCGATATAAAGTAAAACAGACCTGATTTAAAAAAACAAAACAATTTGAAGTAACAAGTACTAAAAAATATGGTTCATGCAGACCCGGAGATGCCTGCCACCCATTCAGTTATTGTACCTTGATGATACAGATTGCAGACCAAAAGTCTTGTTTTAGGCTCGAAGCACACACACACACACACACACACACACAGAAACATGCGTCTCATCATAGCTAGTTAAAGGTCATAACTAGTGTCCTACTGCACACACAATGAGATACCTCAGACCGCAGGAAACACCGTTTGTGAAGGTGTTGTGTTCCTTTGTGAGTCGGCCGTCTTCCTCCTGGCCTCAGTACTGCAGCATGGTAGCTCTGGGGATCTGGTTCATCACAATGTTTTTGCTGCAAACCAAAAGATCACGCTTTTATAAAGTGTGTATATTATTCTATAATCGTGAAACAATTATGTCAATGTATGTGTGTGTGTGTGTGGGTGTGTGTGTGTCTGTGTGTGTCTATGTGTGTGTGTGGGTGTGTGTGTGTCTGTGTGTGTGTGTGTATGTTTGTGTGTGTGTGTGTGTGTGTGTGGTGTGTCTTTGTGCGTGCGTGTGCTTCTCACTTAAATTCATCCGCTCGCTTCATCTTCCGGTAGTACTTGGACAGTTTGACAGACAGGATGATGCTGGGGATGAAGAAGATCATGCACCAGCCCAGGCTGAACCAGAATGCATTCTGGGAAGGCGGGAAAAGAACCATGTTATGCAAGCATACAAAAAAGGCATTAGACTCACTGAGGATAACAAACATTGACCATATTGATTCACCACGCGCATATTTGTGTGCAAATCCACGTGCAATGGAGATATGCCCCGGGGAATTCAATACTTATACGTTGGGTCTTGCTTTAATGTGTGCATCTCTACCTCCCAGCCTAGAACTAGAGCTCGACTCCAATAGAATCAGCGCGACAACACCCCAGGTCCAAGACACCCAATAACAGCTCAAGATGCACAGGAGTACGACAACAACCAAGACCTCACTATTTCACCAGACGTTAGTTCATGTCGTTGGGCGGGCAGCAAACCTACTTTTAAAATATAAAAAGATAACACAACAAAATGGTGGTCCTCCTCACCAGAGACTCGACCACGTTGGAGCAGACGATGACCACCGCCGCGTCCAGGGCCCCGGACAGCGGACCACACCGGCCCACCTGCTCTGTGATCTGAGGAGAACAGAGGCCCCTCAGCCACCTGGCTGTGTGCGCGTGCGTGCGTGCGTGCGTGTGTGTGTGTGCGTGCGTGCGTGCGCGTGTGTGTGCGTGTGTGTATGCCGTTAGCCAAAGGGAATGCGTTTGTGGCAAAGTGCTTACGGTCGAGATGGCCCAGGCCTCATAGGCATCAAATAACGTCATCTGGCAGTTTAGGAAGGCTCGGCTCTCCTAGGAGAGAGAGAGATGGGAAACACACATATACAGAATATAAGAGAAGGAGACAACACACTGGGTAAGAGAGAGACAGGGAGAGAGCGCACAGCTAAGCACAGAGCTAAATTCTCTTTATGTTTAACAGTTAGAATTCAACTGAATAGTATGCTTGTAAAATGTATTTTCAAAGTTGAATAAGACTGCAGTGAAAAATATACGGATGATACCAATACAACTTGTAAATTACCAGTAACAATTTGGTCAAATGTAACTTTATGTTCTTGGATTGACTGGTTCATCATCACACACACATGCAGATCAGTCAAGACAACCAGCATGATCACACACACACACACATTCCTCCCCCCATCTTGCCCCAGCGGATCTGTCCCCCTCTGGGCTGTGGGGGACCCCCAGAGGCCGGCCGCCCTGTATCACTCCTTGCCTGGGACCGTCATGTGACTCAGAGCTTTACTCACTGCCTTGACGATCTGCGTAGTGTTTGTGTTCAGGAAGTCTTGTGCTTTTCCAACTTCACTGGAAACCGTCGCCACCGTTCCCTGAAAGAACAAGACCGCAAACAGAAGGATGTTTATTTATCTATTTTTAACAGAAAGAAAAGGTGTTTTCTGTTTTTCCTTTACATATTTTGACCACTGCTGTACTTTTTTCCTTTCTTCCCTCCTTGCTATGCTGTATATTTACTCACGTTCGTTTTCACAGCTTGGACTTCAAGTTCATTTATGAGCAACTTGAGGTTTTCCTAAATGGGAACATAAAAGCATCATGTAATATTTCTTTGGGTTCTAGAGAAGACTTGTATATTCAAATGGGCAGTCAAGAGAACAAAACAATAATAATATAATAATCAATGACTGCCTTCATTCAGTTTGGGTTCAGACACATCTGCCTACTTAAACAAGGGGCTAGGGAGAATGTTAGCAAGAGAGAGAGAGAGAGAGAGAGAGAGAGAGGAGAGAGAGTTGTCATTATGTTTGACAGTTGGAGTTTGTGATGGGCAGTGTGACCAGTGTACCAAAGAGGACACAGGGGTAAACATCGGAGAGGGAGAAGATCAGGCTCAAAGCTCACAATTTGTGGGAAGACGACTGTTTCCATGTCTCTCTGTATTGCTCTCAGATCTGTGGTGGCCTCTTTCAGCTGAGCTTTAATCTCCGGGTTTGGCTGGAGAGACATAAAGTTGAATCAAATGTAATAGGACAAATACCTAGACGCTCTAAGATGGAAGGATTTACTTCTTTTTAACTTTGGTTTGTTTTACTCACTTGATTTTCTGCAATGACATCGATACTGTCCGCAGACGTATTGAGATTCAATTCGGTGATGTTGGTTAGCTGTGAGGTGGAAAACGCTGCATTAGTAGCACACCACGCACACGTGAAAACACACACAACCGCGTACAGTCTGCATACAGCACAGACTGAGCTCTAGTCATTCAGCAGACATTTCTATCCAAACCGACGGACAGGCGGGGGTTATGTAGGGTCGGGTCCGGCGCGAGGATGAACCCAGGTAGACCGTGGACATCGGGGCTCGAACCCGGAGCCTTTCAGCTGGGAGCCAAACACTCCAATAGACTACCTTCTCTCTGGTTGAGTCGAAGTCGATCTGTTTGAGTTTGTCCGGGAAGTCGCCGAGCTGCTTGCGGACCTCTGGGCTCAGAAGGGTGATGCTCGACAGGGCGATTTGGGAATTCTCAAACTGCTCCAGGATTTCCGCTGTATACTGTCAACCACCGGGAGAGTATACAGACGGGAGAGAGGATAGAGAGGGAGACAGAGATGTACACATAAACAGAGAGAGAGAGAGACAGAGAGAGAAACAAAGCGTTATGAGTGACTCAGAAGGAGAACGTGAGGAGGTCTTGTGCAGAGAGATATACGGGTCACGGTGCGTCGCGGCTGGGAGCAGGCAGTACTTACTTTAGACACGTTGAGCATCTCCTCCAGGTTTATGTTCTGGGACAGGTTGAGGGAGGACCATATAGGCATGTCCTTCCTACAATCACTGTAGACACAGACAGAAAGACAGACAGGTGGACAGAGAGGTAGAAATAAGAAAATAGTAATGGTAAATTGAGTCCATTGTTGTTGTTTTTCACAATTCAAATTATAAAATAAAGATAAATCAAAAGCAGATTTACAGTTCAAAGTTTTGACTGTACATTTTTGTGTGTGTGTGTGTGTGTGTGTGTGTTTGTGTGTGTGTGTCAAGTGTCAAGTATCGAGTGTGCCTCGGTTGGCTACAAACCTGTAGATTCCACCAAATGTGACGTTGTTGGGCAGCGAGGGAACCAGGCCGGACGCGTCGATGAACTGTGGAGCAGGAAGAGCATGGAGAACATGAGCTCACTGTAGCCCGCTGTAGGGCTGTAGCCCGCTGTAGGGCTGTAGCCCGCTGTAGGGCTGTAGGGCTGTAGCCCGTTGTAGGGCTGTAGGGCTGCAGACCACACTGTAGCCCGCTGTAGGGCTGTAGGGCTGTAGGGCTGTAGCCCGCTGTAGGGCTGTAGGGTTGTAGACCACACTGTAGCCCGCTGTAGGGCTGTAGCCCGCTGTAGGGCTGTAGGGCTGTAGCCCGCTGTAGGGCTGTAGGGCTGTAGCCCACTGTAGGGCTGTAGGGCTGTAGGGCTGTAGCCCGCTGTAGGGCTGTAGGGCTTTAGCCCGCTGTAGGGCTGTAGGGCTGTAGCCCGCTGTAGGGCTGTAGGGCTGTAGCCCACTGTAGGGCTGTAGGGCTGTAGCCCGCTGTAGGGCTGTAGCCCACTGTAGGGCTGTAGGGCTGTAGGGCTGTAGCCCACTGTAGGGCTGTAGCCCGCTGTAGGGCTGTAGGGCTGTAGCCCACTGTAGGGCTTTAGGGCTGTAGCCCGCTGTAGGGCTGTAGCCCACTGTAGGGCTTTAGGGCTGTAGCGCGCTGTAGGGCTGTAGCCCGCTGTGAGGCTGTAGCCCACTGTAGGGCTTTAGGGCTGTAGGGCTGTAGGGCTGTAGCCCGCTGTAGGGCTGTAGGGCTGTAGGGCTTTAGGGCTGTAGGGCTGTAGGGCTGTAGCCCGCTGTAGGGCTGTAGCCCACTGTAGGGCTGTAGGGCTGTAGCCCGCTGTAGGGCTGTAGCCCACTGTAGGGCTGTAGGTCTGTAGGGCTGTAGCCCACTGTAGGGCTGTAGGGCTGTAGCCCGCTGTAGGGCTGTAGCCCGCGGTCACTCAGCCGCCATATCGGTTCGTTGGGTTGGGAAACTTTCTAAAACCTTTGCGGAAAACGTGCTAGCTGAGAGGGGAAATGGAAGCCAGACCTAAAAATAAAGTGTTAGAGTGTTCATGGTTTTCTTAAGATTCTGTGCGTTGTTTGGTGTATGGGTCTGTGTTTGATTGTATGTGTGTTTGAGTGTGAGTGTGAGTGTGTGTGTGTGGGTTTGTGATGTGTCTGTGAGTGTGTGCGTGCCTTTATACATGTATTTGCGTCCGTATGTGTGAGTGCGCGCGTGCATGTGTGTGTGCGTGTGTGTGAGTGCGTGTGTGTGAGTGCGTGTGTGTGAGTGCGTGTGTGTGTGTGTGTGTGGGGACTACCTCCAGGAGCTCTCCATTGTTCCAGGGCTTGCAGACCAGCGTGTAGAGGTTTCCTCCCAGCAGGAAGAGCAGCAGCACCAGCAGCATGAAGAGCCAGGAGTACAGGAAGCTGAATCCTGCTCCCCTGAAACAGAATGGAGAGGTATCAGTCCATCCTGCAAACCCTTTATTCAGAGTCACCTTTACATTGTTCAATAACGTTGAATTAAATTCAAATTCAAAAATGAATTGATAACAAACGTGAGACAAATAAATACAGAATGCAATGGTAACCCTCAGATGTTACGATCATAATGAGCACTTTAAAATCCTTCAGTGAAATCAAAAGTCTGGTTTTGGGATGGTATAAAGCAACATGTATACCATACAAACAGGTTGAAAAATGATTCAAATTCAGCTTTTTTAGAGGTTTAACCAAATGATGTTCACTAGCTGATTTATTTTCTAGTTCTGAAATAGATTATTTATCATATTCGTGGGATAGCATGCTGATCCAAGATGTTTCCCTTGACACTTGAATGGATGGATGAATGACACCGTTGCATTTCACCATTGCATTAGGCCATTTACTGGGGGCAATCTGCAGCTACTGAGTGCTCGTTTGGGATCATTTCGGGATCCAATCAGCCAGATCAGATCACTTGAAAGCAAACTCTGTGGGCAGATATATCAAGGGGTAATCTCTTCCCGTCCATGATTTGAAAAACGCAGTTGGTAACAATAAGGGGCCTCTCTTTGGTTCTGCTTCAACTTTGTACATTTTTTGCTGAATACAAATTACTTCCCTTTGGTACGAAACAATCCCCCTACTCATTCCTACTGTGCCGTTGTGGTTTATTTATTTTATTTTATTTTTACCAAGAATGTGTAAACCGATGTGTAAACCGAGAATCACCGGGCATGGTTTAAAACCAAGCCCCAACCACAGCGAGATATACCAGCATCCAATGCAGAAGTGACCAACATTGCAGTAGCACTGGGTGGCCACTACGAGGTGGTACAAAAGGGAGCAATTCTTTGTTGACTCACATGTTAAACAGGCCGTTTTCACCGTCTTATTAAACCTATTTACAGCCTGGTCCAAAAAAACATTCTAGTCAGTATGTTTATTTCATATCTCCATGACAACACTGAGGGGGTGAAATTTTTTTTAGGAGGCTAGTATTTATTTTATTGGAGGTTAAAATGTATGAATAATTAGGGACGCGGCCTCTTCAGTGACAGCTAGCCGCTGACTCTCACTCTGTACGTCACCTAGATGGGCGTATCTCCCGCCCCCCATTAATGGGGGGCGGGAGATCAATGCCCTTTTTTGGTTAAAGGAAATGAGGCGGAGTCAAACTATGACATGTCAAACTAAGATGGTGACGCGCATAAACCAAGAGAATTGGATGCAGTTGGAATAACTGAGGCCTGCCCGGATGCTACATCCATTTTATGTACTATCTATGTTTAAAACCAACAGTGAGATTGTTGGTTATCTGGTCGGGAGGACAACTACGGTGAACCCAAAGGGTTCTCGTGTCTCAACGCCGTGTGTAACCCAGCCCTCCAGGCCAGAGAGACCCCTCCACCCTTCCCCCTCCACCCTGACTCACATCAGCAGGAAGGAGCCCCCACTGGCGGCGGTGCAGGAGCGCTCCCGGGGGTCCGCCCCCGGACGCAGTCCGGCCGGGCCCAGGAGCAGACCCAAGGTGTTACACAGAACCACCAGGAGAACCAGAACGCTGATCACCACCCCGACGCCCCACCTGGAGGAGCAGGGAGGAGGAGGGAGGAGCAGGGAGGAGCAGGGAGGAGGGAGGAGGAGGGAGGAGGAGGGAGGAGCAGGGAGGAGGAGGGAGGAGGGAGGAGGAGGGAGAAGCAGGGAGAAGCAGGGAGGAGGAGGGAGGAGGAGGAGGGAGGAGGAGAGAGGACCAGGGAGGAGGAGCAGGGAGGAGGAGGGAGGAGCAGGGAGGAGGAGGGAGGAGGAGGAGGGAGGAGCAGGGAGGAGGAGCACCAGGAGGAGGAGGGAGGGAGGAGCAGGAAGGAGGAGACAGGGAACACTGGTTAGCAACGCGTCCTTCATGAGAGTGCACATGGCAGCTGTGTGTGTGTGTGTGTGCGTGTGTCTGGATATTTGTTTACATTATCTTACGTTATTCTTTATTGTGGTTATTGTGTTCAAATTACTTTTTAACATTGAGTCTACTTTTTGTAGTGCATCTGTGTTAAGATGTGTGTAACTGATAAACACATCTATGCGTATATATAGATAACAATATAACAAGCATTACTTGATATGGTTTCCTTTCTGGATGTCTCCGCTGACCTGGTCCATCTCCAGCTTCACCTGCTCCAGGGAGGTCCCCAGGTCCTCCAGACCAGAGAGCTGGAGGCCTTCCAAGCCCTGGGCGATGGCTGCCTCGATGCCCCGGAGCTGCTCCTTGGCGGCTGACAGGGTAGCACGCACACACACACGCACGCACGCACGCACGCACACACACACACACACACACGCACACGCACGCACACACACACACGCGCGCACACACGCACACACACACACACATGCGCACACGCACGCACACGCACACACACGCACGCACACACACACACGCACGCACACACGCACAGGAGTACATACCGCACACATTCACACAAGATCAGGATCATATAGAAATATGCATTTCTTAATATGTACAAAATATTTACATACATTCAAATATGAATGTATGTCCCCTTTGAATAAGAAACTTTTTCTGAAGATTGATGATTTTTTTACTTACTCAGAATAACAGCCCTGGTGTCGTTAGTTACTCTCTGGGGAATGCTGTCTAAGTAATCATCTGCCTATGATACATACATACATTTTTTAGTAAAAAATAATCCAGAATATAACAGGCATAAAATATATATATGCTTCTTATTCAACATGACCAACATACTACAGCAGGTAACCCAATATAGTGAAAGTTGTGTTCGAAGGCTGGCCATGTGATATTAACGGGGTTAATGTATCAAGAATCCACAGGGAAAATATAAATACTAGATGTACAGTATATATATTAAAAGATCTAACTCTGGAGTAACCTGGGTTAGATTCCGACCTATTGTCATATTCTACATTTGCTTTCTTGTTTCTCTTCACTCTCCGGTCGGAAAATCTATACTTTCTTAACTCTGCCCTAAGTAAAAATGCAAATTAAAAATATAAACCGTACAACAATTTATATGAATAGAGTTACCTCATATGTGAATGCTAGAATTGTCATCATTCTCCCTAATCTCTCATCTCAAGTCTGTCACACACAAGTAGTTCCTTGTTCCAGGAACAAAATGACTCACTACAGATTGAAGTTTTGCATTGATGACCTCAACTACAGCAGTCTGAATTCCACTCAGGTTAGGAATCTGTGAACGAGGCACACAAATAGAGAGAGAGGGGTGGGGGAGAAGTTAGATGCAAAAAGTGTATATTCCTTCTAAGAAGGGCCGCATAGAGTAGATATTCCAATCCAGATCACATGAATCAGATTACTTTATTTACCCTTCTGTTCTGTTACAATTGCTCTGCTCATGAAACATAAATGCAGTGTACAATATGTAACATTGACACTAAGGGCCCTATCTTGCATCCGGCGCAACTGACTTAATCACTGGCGCATGTGTTGTTGCTAGTTTGCAACTGGCGCAGAGCGTTCTTTTCCCTCGGTTCGGCGAGAGGAGGAGGCGTGTTCTGGCGCAAACATTCCTTGGTTCTATTTTGCAGTTTCAGAAACCACTTGTGCCACAAACCAGGAAACACCTGGTTTAAAGTCAGTGGCAGGTTGTTCAGATGCTATTTTAAGGGGGCATGCATAATGTTGCTTGTGCACCTCGCGCATACACTTTGCTTCTCTCATCTACCTAGCCACACATTCTTGGTAAATTATTTGGAAAAGAACAGCTGATACAGCGGTAATAAGTTGTCCTTTAAAATCAATGCATCTGCAACCACCGTACAGCAAACACATATTTTCTTGACACAGACATCGTGTACAAGCCCATAACTTTTAGGATTGATGAGTATTTGATCATGAGAAAACATTGTTTTATCGCGAGTGAGTGTTAAAAAGAATGAGTGAATGCGGGCGCGCGTGTGTGTATGTGTAAAAGAATTAATGAATGCGGGCGCGCATGTGTGCGTCCATCTGTTTAAACACACGCAAACTAAACACGTAACGCATAATACAGTCCATGGCAATGTATATTAACGGGGGGACACATGCATATTAGGAACACAAGTCGATAACGATAATGCACACAATACTGATAAGAAACGATGTCTATAATGTATTGCGTATATCATTAAATAGAACCACAGTTACTGCATATCATATGTTATATCATATAAGTTTTCTTTGCCGAAATTTATTTGAGGACTCAGTATTTCTAAAGTTGTGGAAGAAAACCTTATTCCATGTGTGAATTAGGCCATATTATTTAGCCATAAACTGAGCCATTTGAAGTTTGAAATTCATGTGCATCTGTCTCTTCGGAGACTGCAGACGCGATGCCAAAATATCAACTCGTCAGATTCAAATGCGCTCATGGCTCTTAAAGGGGATGGGAGCTGGCACTCTCATTGGTTTATTGCACGTTACGCCCAAACCACACCTACGGGTAATTAGGCTACTTCAGACCAACCCTTTTTAGATTTGCGTCGGGCGCAAGAGTCATTTTTTGCGCCGGTAAAATAGCGACATCGCCATAGAACCGCCCACAAAGCTACTTGCGCTTGGTGCTTCTCCCTTGCGTTTCAGACCGTTAAAATAGGGCCCCCAGTGTTTAAAATGGGGACTGCAGTCCAGATTCACAACATTGGAGAGAGCGGTCTCCGTCCACGCTCCTCTCCCCAGGTTGAGTACACGGAACGAAATAAGAAGACAAGCCGAGCACAACATTATATATTGACATTATATATGAGTCTGACACTTAAAGCTGATCTCCTGTGTACGATGTGTACGATTACAATATATTTATTGCGTGTAAATGATTATTAATGAGCTCATGTTGCATCTGTCGTGCAGTTCTTCTGCGCTCTGAGCTGTCTCCATCTCTCAACATTCAACACAGCTTTAACACAGCTCTGGCCATGGAGTTTTTCTTAGGTGGGAAATATCTAGTGCAATCTCAGTTGACTCACTCACTCTCTGTGTTTCCACAACTTGCCCCTCAGATACTAAAAAAGTGATTTGATTGATATAAATAACGTATGATTCGATTCAAATAGATGCTGTTTAAAGAAATCCCTACCCCACACTACAATGACATCGTAATTTATATAAACATTTACATTTAGGGCAATTAGCAAACGCTTTTATTCCAAGCGATTTAACAATAAGTTAGTACTTTCTCTTACACTTAGTACTTTCTCTTACATTTATCTAATACCATATTTGTTTCTGTCTAAAAGTATCCGAGTCACTTGGGGATAAGGACTCCTCACCTCTCCGCTATACCTGGACTACCCCTCAGTGCTGCTTACCACTAGCGTGGTGTCCACTGTTAGTTTCTGCAGTTCTGGCTCTAGCTGGGAGCAGCGGCTGCAATTTGGGTTGCGAATGGTCTGCGTGAGTTTGGCTCTGACAGCCTTCACGTTGGCCTGGATGATATCGATGCTGCCCTGCAGCTGGTCCACGGTGCCGTTCAGTTTATTCAGCAGATTGTCGGTCTTCAAGGCATCTGTTCACACACACGCACACACACACGCACAGACACACACACACACACACACATGCACCCACGCACGCAGGCACGCACACACACAATTATTGAGTATATAGTTGCAAACTAAGTTCAAGAAAGTAATAAAATGCAGTTCTTTACAGTAGAATTTAAACACAACAATGGCTGTTGTGTGGGAGTACATTGCTTTAGCCACATAGCTCCATAAGTAACGAGTCAAACACATGAACCAGCGTGGCTGTGACGTACCTTAGTAACCAGTCTACCCTGAACCAGCATGGCTGTGACGTACCTTAGTAACCAGTCTACCCTGAACCAGCATGGCTGTGACGTACCTTAGTAACCAGTCTACCCTGAACCAGCGTGGCTGTGACGTACCTTAGTAACCAGTCTACCCTGAACCAGCGTGGCTGTGACGTACCTTAGTAACCAGTCTACCCTGAACCAGCGTGGCTGTGACGTACCTTAGTAACCAGTCTACCCTGAACCAGCGTGGCTGTGACGTACCTTAGTAACCAGTCTACCCTGAACCAGCGTGGCTGTGACGTACCTTAGTAACCAGTCTACCCTGAACCAGCGTGGCTGTGACGTACCTTAGTAACCAGTCTACCCTGAACCAGCGTGGCTGTAAGGTACCTTAGTAACCAGTCTACCTTGAACCAGCGTGGCTGTAACGTACCTTGCTCCAGCAGGACGACAGAGTCCAGGGCCGGCTTCAGAGGGCCCCTGAAGCTCCATTGAATACGGGAACCCAGCTGAGAGCCAATGTCTGACACACACCAAAAGAAAAGGACATGTGATATGAAATGTTTGCGCATTTCTACGAGGATCTAAATATGGAAACCGTTTCATTTAAAAAAGGAAGGAAGGAATGACAGTGGAGGTCCTGGTACTTACCACCCAGGTTCTCCGTCACCTCATTGACAGTCTTGTAGCTTGCGTTCACAACATAGGTTAATTGCTGGGATTGGGAAAAGAAACACACTATTTCAGATGACATGCAACAAAGACAGCACGAATGAAACCCATGAAATACACCACAGATAAAACTAGGTGTTAACTAACTAGGCCTCTGTGAAGGATGGACCCAGGCCCACTTCAAAGGCCACCATTCTCTTTTTGACTCATTGTTTGTGTTGACAAAGGAAAGCATCGCACAACGCTGGGGCTCAGCTGGAGGACTGAAGAGGCGAGGGGGTTTGTTCAACACACCCGCACGCACACAAACACGCACACAAACACACACACTTAAGCAAACACACACACACACACACACACGCACACAAACACACACGCACGCAAATTCAACAACCGCCTGCTAAAAGCACAACAAGGGCAACGCTATGTGACTCATTCTGAATGACGCCACAAACTAAGCCATTAGCTATTTTAGTTACATTTGTCTTTTGAAAAAGAGAAAACTAACGGAATAGCACATCAATCAGTATTGTAATCGCCCATTCAGGCACTCGGCAAACACTTCTGAAACGAATGTCAAAGACCTTGACTCTCTGCATATGACAACATGCCAACCGTTGTATCCAAAGGGTTGAAGGGGATAAGCCTGGATGCTTTGAACCTCCTACCTGGGGCACATCGGTGATGAAGGTCTGGATGTTGTCTATCGTTGTGATGATCCCTCCCTGGCCTTGGTCCACACTGACCTTGAAGGCTTCGTTGCTTTTGAACATGCAGATGTTCCCCGCACTATGAACACACACATTTATACACACACGCACATACACACAAAAAATGACACGTACACGCAAACACATAAATAACATACATGAATAGCACGTTCTTACACACAGACTTGGAAGCCTGTAAGTGTTCCCAAAATGTTCCCAAAGTACCTCACACACACACACAAACTCTCCCTCTCTCTACAGCTTACAATAAGACGACCGTGGTGACGAACAGACTCCAGTAGAGGCTTCTCCTCCAACAGTTGATGCTGGAAGTCTGCTTCTGGTACATCTCCCCGCCACAGTTGCCACAGCAACGGCAGCATACCAGGAAGATACCCACCAGGGGCATCAGCACAATGTACAGGATGCCGATGGCCACACACACCAAGAAGCCCGTCTCATACCGTAAGGCCTGAACACACACACGTATACATAGAACATGGTTATGTTCTATTTGACATTTCCAGATCAAGACATCAAAACCACAAAAGTCATTGACATCACGTACATAGAGAGACTTTCTGTTCCATAGAGAAAGAAAGCTTGGTGGGGGATATTGTTTTAGGCCAATGCTAGAAGTTTCTATTGAGTTCATGAGTCAGCCGTTAAAAGTAACTTGTCTTACTGCGGTCCTGGTTTCCGGATCAGACACGAGTTTATTGAAGTCTTTAGTCAGCGACAGAATCAAATCTATTAGAAAAACAGGGCAGAGAAAGAGAAAGAGAGAGAGAGTGAGAGAGCTGAAATGCAAGTAGGAGAACCCAAGTCGGTTTGAATCTTTGAGTAAATGTAACCTCTTCTCAATGTCAGAAACGCAGTGTTGGGAGCTTTAGCAGTACACAGGGTTACCTGATTAGATGGGACATTTTGTGTCAGCATGAAATGTACGTAATACATAGCTGAGGTGGGGCATGGAGGTTAGCATAATAGATAATAGTATGATAACATAACGTTTGGACTTGAACATTTCGTATTAACTTTCACAATACTGTCAGGCTATAGACTAGCTACAACACTACGCATTACGAACACTTATCTTCTGTACAATACAAACGTTTTCTAAACCTCTCTAATTGTACAGCTGGGAACCCAACACCCACATCCCACGGCCAGGCCGTAACCAGGCAAACAAAAGCCCATTCAGAGACGGATTTTAAGAAAGCGTTTTCGCCGATTGTTGTTGACCTTAGCCTGTTTGCTTAAGGTTCAAGCCTTCAGAGGGAAAACCAAGAGGATATGCCATTATACCATTATGCCAGTGTCCAGGTATGCCAGAATGGAGAAGGTCAGTCTGTCTGTCAGATGTCTGTCTGTCTGTCTGTGTTTGTATGGCAGTCTGTTCTACAAGTGTTCTGCCTGATATCTCATTATGGCTGAATACAGGGCATAATTCTCAAATACTTTAAGTATAAGTTAATGTCAGATGAAATGCAGATCCGGTATAACCACTTATTGTTATAACCAGAGGTTATGTCAACACAGTATTGGCGAAATGTCAAATTGTTTAGCCTACGGTAATGGTTTAAGCTCGCTAGCATTGTCATTGTCAAGTATATTTGTGAGGTTGTCATCAAGTATGAATAACCAACACTATTATTTGTACTTTGTCCAGTCGCAACATAGCAAAAAACTAGCCTTGTAGCACATATATCTAAGCAGGTACCTGGACTTTTACAACAGACGGAGTGCTATAATTAGAGCAGGCTAGGGGAGAGAAAGAGGGTGAGAGCAAGAGAGAGAAGGTGAGAGAGAGAGAGAGTGAGAGAAGGTGAGAGAGAGAGAGAGAGAGAGAGAGAGAGGGAGAGAAGGTAAGAAAGAGAGAGAGGGGGAAGCGTGGTTACATTTTGATTATTATGTATAAAAATAGAAAGAGGGTGAGAGCTAGAGGGAGAAGGTGAGAGAAAGAGAGAGAAAGACAGACAGACAGACAGACAGACAGACAGACAGACAGACAGACAGACAGACAGACAGACAGACAGACAGACAGACAGACCGACAGACAGACAGATAGAGAAAGGCGCGACAGGGAAAAGCAAGAGCAATAGAGGGCACAGGTGAGAATGTGAGAATGAAACAAATTGAAAATATGAAGAAAGAGAGAGAGACATTGTGTGGGAGGTAGACACAGGGAAAGAGATAAATTGTGTTTTTTGAGTGTACGTCACACAAGTGCACCCTCTCTTGTTTGCTCATCCAACCCATTGCGTGGATATTCCCAGGACCCAACAATGGTTTCCCTAGTGTTAAAAAAAAGCTCAAAAGGCAAATAAAAAGCTATTAGGCTAAATGACCAGAGCACTTACTGTTATCTTTTCCTTTTTACACATTGGGTAAAAAGGAAAAGAGTCAGCCCGCTTGGAGAATAGGTTAAAGATTAACTTTACCAGAGGCATCATGTATTTAGCATTATCAAAATTATTATTATCCCTATTATTATATTACTATTATCACTAAAAACTGAATTTTCCTTGGAGTTAAATCAGCGTTTTAGTTCATGTGAGATTCCCAGTGTGTCTTCCTAGCATCCTAAAGTGGTTTCCAGTGTGCCTGCCTAGTGTCATAAGTTAGTTATAAGTCGGTTAATCTTCTGTCCTAGTACAACCACCTGACCTCCCATCAGCACTCCTACAGAGACAGCCGGTTGGACGTTACCTCCCGACATGAGCGTCCAGAGCGGGTCACCTACCCCGGGGGAAGGGCGAGGGCTGGACCGTGCCAAGGAAGGACTGCACAAGGGGGGCCATGAAGCCGGCCCCGGGGTCCGCCCCCACGCTGTCCAGGTACCCAGGCTGCCCTAAGGTCTGGGGGGCCGTCCCGTTCCCACAGGGGGCGCTGGGAGCGGGGGTCTGGGCCGCGGCCGACTTCAGCAGCAGCAGCACCACGGCGGCCCTCCACGCTCCACGCTCCACGGCCCTCCGCGGTCCCTCGCCGGGTCCCATGACGACAGCGCCTACGGGCGGGCCGGAGAACACTTGTTTGGTAGTACGGGGCCGATGGCATCAGAGGGTCGACGCTCTACAAATGAAGTCTAAAATAATAACAAAAACGAAAAGGAGGAAGTGCAGGGTAACAGTGCACTAAGTGGCCGCAAGCACACTGTGACGGAGATAAGGGAAGTCATTAAATCAGACCTTGCAGAGCCATTGATATGAGACTAAGTAAACCTCGCCCTTTATCCTTTCCGGCAGAGAGAAAAGGCTTTTTGTAAAAAAAAATAAAAAAATACCTCCTCTCTGTTTTTCTGTAAATAATGACACACCGGGACTGAACAGGTTGTGAGAAATCTACACAAATAAACGGAAACAAAAAGGAAGCTAGTGTAACATTCAGTGACATTTGTTCAGGATAGATGCAGGAAGACAATAAAGAATAAAAGAGCTGAACCAGACAGAGACAGAGACTAGCCAGGTAAACTAAGACACTGATACTTATTGTTGTTTGGAAAAGAGTGAATGTGCCTCACATGCTCATCAAGCTACCTACGTCAGAGTACAATACATTTGATTTGTAATAAATACATTGTCATTGACTGACAAGAGTCAAGAACAGAGCCAACATGTGACACAGTATTTGCTATAAACACTGCTTTAACTCCTTGTACCAACATATGGGTGTGTGAAGGACAGTGGAGAGCAGGCACTAGCAACCCCCATATAAATCCAGTTAATAGGACAAGGAAAGGAAACAAGAGGATACACAGAGAAAGAATGAATACATAGCAACATGTAGGCCAATAGATTAGGAAACAATAACAGGTAAAAGAGTTAGGACAAAGGAACCAGGAAATGCAGAATACAGTGAGAAGTTCAGATTATTCACCTATTGAATTTGTTTTTTCTTCCTTCTTCCTCACGAGCAGGTGCACAACTCTCCGAGGGATTGAGGGCTCCAGAACAGACTCCAGTGGTGTGGCCTCTTTAAGGCCAGCCTCAAGTGGGTGAGCTTTAGGTCCAAACAGGTGTATGACGGCTTAATCCCTATCCACACACACACACATACACCACACACAGACACACTACACACACCATAGAGTGGAAGTCTGAAGGACTGCCTCTGCCTGCAGTAGAAACACAAGCTAGTGGAGGGCAGAGGGAGGGAAGAAGGGAGGCGGCAGGAGATGAAAAGGGAGGGTCTGAGGGCTAGGAGCAGAGGGATCAGGATAAAGAGTGACGTGGGAATGAGGAGGTGTTGGAACAGAGTAAATAATGGAAGGGAGGGGGGCCAAACAAAAGTGAATTATTCCTTCAACGTTTGTTCGTTTGTTTGTGTGTGTGTGTGTGTGTGTGTGTGTGTGTGTGTGTGTGTGTGTGTGTGTGTGTGTGTGTGTGTGTGTGTGTGTGTGTGTGTGCGTGTGTTGGGATGGGGTTCAAATATGTGGGAAGTAGATTTGGATCTATCTAAAGCATGTTAAAACATGTATTGCAGGTCTTAAGACATTTAATGTGTGACTCGATTGATTGCTACTATCCCAGTTTAAAAACCAAAAGGTTTACTGTAGCTAACTAAATAGTTTTACAATTTAACCAAGTTTTAGGATTATTTGAAATGGAATGACAGTCAGGTACTCCACAAACCAGTAAAATATGGATCTGCTCTATCGTTTTTCCATCTCACTTCTCTCTCGCAGTATGCTTTTTTTAGCCGAGGGAAAGTGCATTTGCATGGAAGTTGAAACCACGTATTAATAATTTCCCTTTCTTAATTACCATAATAAGAATGCAAATTAATGTTGGTCCACTGTGGCCTTGCGCTTGTGGTCCTTTATTTCCCAAAGATCGGACGTCCACTGATCTCAGCGGCCGGTCACTAGTAATTCTACACTGAACACTCATCCATGTTCTAACTACATAAATACAAATTTTGTTTTTCAGCAAAGAATCTGACATTTTGAGATTTAAAAAAATCTTCAAAGAATAAAATCATAATTTCGAGAATGAAGTCCTAATTTTACGAGAATTAAGAATTAATTTTACATAATATTACGAGGAAAGGGACAAAATATATCAACAATGTGTTAGACCATTAGCATGGTACAGATGCAAACTTCCCCTGTGCAAATGCAAACTATGACTGAACATGATACCAAGTGACGAGCCATGTTCAGAGATAACAATCTAGTGATTCATTTACAAAAGCAAGCTACTGCTCCACAGGCTGCGCAACTGTGTTGATAGACATGCTTAGCGTTAACCCACCTGATATTGTAGCAACATTGTTACTAATATATGAACTATGAACTTTACTGACACAGTTACATTTATCTTAACCTAGTTAGGTGTGTGGTCTCAAACGTTTTCTAAATTTAAAAAATCTTCTGTTTTTCATGGGTTTTTTTTTAACAGGACGAGATTAATGTCGAAATGTCGACATTAATCTCGACATTTCGAGAATAAAGTTGAAATATAATGTCGACTTTATTCTCGAAATGTCTAGATTAATGTCGCCATGTCCAATGAATCATATGGAGAGAACAAGACCTTAACTCAGACTCACTTGCCCGACCCGTTGATCTGATGGAATTGTTCTTTAATGACCGCGGTCGAGGAAAGGGATTTTTTCCTCACGTCTTTCGTATCACTCCGCAAGTAGTCCGGTAATTTAGCAACCCCAGTATATTCGGTCGCTAAGCGACGTCAACGTTTTTGGCGAACTATTTCACTGCTGATCAACACTACCAATGGTAACAAGTAAATTGTAAAAATAAACACTGTGTGAAGTTATTTTTTCGCTGGCAAGTAGCCGTGTAATAAACGGGACAATGTATAGAACGCCGGTCAATATCGAAAATAAGCCCCTTCGGGGCGAAGCAAGACCCCTCCGACTCGCGGAGGGGTCCCTAACCCTACGCCGTCGTATTACTTGGAAAATCACATCGTGCATATTTATGGGTGAATGGGGTTTACATGCCACTATATTATATTGCTCAATGTATCACACGTTAATAAATAAGTGTATTATATCAACATAATCGTTGTTAGATTGATTCACCATAGTTAAGAAAGTGCACTATTTCTACCAGAAACATACTTCTCCATTACTGGGATCCACCTAGGAAATGAATTGTGTTTATAGATGATGCTCAAATACAATTAACCTCTGCTTTGTATTGCAGTTACTGCTATTTACTGAATAAGCTTTCAATACCACTGCTTATAAATAACTGCTCACAAAATGTGTCTTTCTCTGAGATAAATACAAGTGTAGTGAAGTCATCCAATTGCACAATTGGAACTTTGAGGCAAACTGTCGTATCCTCCCAGATCGTATCGTCCCTCCTGGCGCCAAGCAAGTTAGTTAGGAAATTAATCTCTCCCCTTGGTTTCCATGATGGCTATTATGCGCGAAGAAACGTATTGAGCTGTTATGTTATAGAATGTGTAACATGACATTTCTCTCTTGACAAAGTGGTAGGCCATGATATAATATGTATGTCTTCTTTGCATCTATGGCACAGTCTGATTGTATACAAAGGGCCTATAGTTTGGAAGATATGATTCACTTTAGGCCTAAATCAGGTTCAAATGGAGTTTAATAAAGAAAGCTCAGGTGCGAAGCACGATCTCAAATTAATTATTGGTTTCGTGTGGGAACAAAAAAAAAAGCATTTAAATAAGTAGGCCTATTGCATGCATCTTGTAAATAAAGAGCCTGATACGGATCCTTCAGTGAAAATTCATTTTATTGATACCATACATGAATCGTCAATGACAGATGCTAGGCAAAATATATAGATATATATGTATCAAATCACCCCTGTGACTGAGCACTACCGAAACCAGCTATGGGTGCGCTGTTGTTTCAGGTCTGTGATAGAACAATTTTCTCAGCATGTGTTGGGAGGGTCACGGGGAAGTTTTTTCGGGTAATATATAGGGTTTTTCTTCTTTCACTGCTAGGACCGACGGGTAGATTACAGAGATTAAGACGCCGATGAGAGGTTTTAAAACACAATAGTCCACAAATCCCTCGACAACCAGTGTTAGAGAAAACGCCCACGGGTTGTTGCCAGGTGGGAACCCAACTCGTGAGTGTGATCGGGTTGTCTGTGTTATTGGAGACCCCTAGTGGCGGTGATGTGGATATATTAATTCGGTGTACACGGAATCACAATTCCTTTTGTGACAAAAACTATTTGTACACCAGTAATTAAGAGGTAGAGCATATTTTGCAAGTACTAAAATATTTGCTCACTATTTTATTTTCGTCAGTTATTGGCTTTAACTGTTGATACATCAAATGGATAACCCACCGAAACTTGCAAAAAAGCAATGGTTTGAAAAAAAGGGTAATTGCTCCAGTTAATTGCAGAAAGTTATTATGACTCTTACAAGAAATTGAAGATGCAGACATTTCAATTTCTCCAATGATTTGTGTAGCAGAAGTGGAATTTACTGTATTTGTGAGAACTCTGCATAAAATGACCATGGTGGTGCCTAAATTGTTAGAAACGTCAAAAATGCATTTACTTAAAACACAAGCATTTTCTCATTTACCAACCCTGCCACTCACTAGACTTAATACGACAAATATAACAGATGTTGCACACTTGAGGTCGGCCTAAATAAAATGGCTGAATCTAGAAAAATAAATAGGTTTGCTAACATGACCCCAAATGAATCTTAGCAGTGATTGTTCCTTTTGTAGTCGGGTAAAAAAAAGAAAACTAGGAGCCTTTTATCTCTTTACATGAGACAGGCTTTGTCAAGGTATATGAGAAGTGGGGGGAGGGGGTACATAGAATAACTTACAAATAACTATTACCTAAAATATACAAGTACATACACAGAAACAGGAGGGTCAAAAATATGTTATACAAACAAATAGCATAGCATTAGCATTATCTTAAATTACATTTAGCTCCTTGGTTTGCAGCTTTCTCATTTGTGATTGAAAAACATTCTTGGGAAACTCAATACAAAAAGTATTTTATTATTTTACAATCCTGTCAAAATTGTTTCTTTTTTTTTAAAGTAGCAAATTTCAAACTTCCTGTGTAGTTTTCCTAAAAGTGAACACTCTCCAGATAGACTAAGCAAAAAAACAACTTGGCAATGACACGTCAACTGATTTGACAGCAGGTGGAGCCAGTAAGGAAACCATTATCCAATGTAATGCCTTGGGAAATTCAGACAAACTGGTCTGCAGTACTAAAACATTAAGCCATACAACGCCATAGCATCACTGCTAGGAATACACATCAGTACATTTCAATCCACCGAGTTGATGTCCGACACTGATGACATTAAGCATGGATTTGCATTGCGGTTCAGTCGTCACCACAGTAAGAATGATTCAACAGTAATATTACAATATACGCAACACAGAGCGATCTCCTCAACAGATTTAGGATGGTATACAGTTGGTACATTAGCAATTAGAAAGAACAAGAATACACCATCGATTCATAGGAAAAATAGATTGGTGTCACTGTGGAAAAAACTGTGCAAAGAATATTCTGGGGTGTTTTGTAGTTTTTTTTTCTTTTTTTTTTTTTATTACGTTTGCTAGTCTTGACTTTATTCTTGTTTTTTTTTTAGAAATTGTTTACAAAAATAAAAAAAAATCCAAACCAATTGAAAACATAATAATAAAAACAAAGAAACCAAACTAAAAGAGAGAAATCCCACTTGTGTAGCATGTGGTGCTCTGGTCCAGACACGGTCCGTAACACCTCCGGTACCGCTGCCATCATGCTCCGAGTGTAAGGGTGTGTGTCGGCTGCATTGGAGTGCATGTCAGTCAGTGTCTTGCGTGTGTGTTTGTGTGTGTGTGTCAGTATTTGTGTGGATGGGATTAAGATTTAGCGTGGTGGCTCTCAACTCCGGTCCTCAAGCTCCGGCCCTGTACAGGTTTTTGTTCCAACCAGGTCCTACAAAAACAAATAATTTGAGTTTAAAAATATAAATCGTTGAATTTTAGTACTCAAAGAGAGTGCACACATTAGTTTTTGTACAGACTGGGAGAGGGGGAATGGGTGGGGGGGGGGAGAGAGGGGAGTAAATGAAAAGCTGAGCATTGCTTCCCCTTCTGACAAGAGCACAGCAACAGAAACGAGGGGCAGCGTCGTCAAGGCAACGCAGACGCAGAAGGACGGACCCGAGGTTGGAACAAGAACCCGCCGATACGGGTCGCCATGGTGAACCCTTCCTTCTAGCTCAAACACAGCGGTGAGCGGAGGAACGGTACCAGGCCCGCCCACGCACATGGAGACGCGGGCGGGCGGGGCTGAGGAGGCCGGCACCACGACGGAGCACCACACCACTGAGCATGTGCAGGGACGGGAGGGCGCTTGGGCGGGGAACAGTGACGTCGGAGCCACTTGGAACTGCCTTGATACCCCCCCCTGACAAAACGGCCTTTGATTGACAGTTTACACGGCCGTCCCTCCCATCTGGTTACAAACACACACACAAAGTAAATGACACAATTTAACTATCCGCAGAGCCCTCCTCCCGCGGGCGTTGCTCAGTTACATCCAGCGGCTCTTTTTCTTTCTTTAAGCTGGTATGGGGGCTATGAGGTGGGCGGGGGGCAGTGGCGATAGCTCTCTACTGGGACGACTGGGAGTTGTCATTCTTGCTCTCCTGGCTAGAGGGCGCCTTGCCGCTCCAGGGCGAGTGAGCGCCCAGCGCGGGGGAACTGTTGAAACTGTCCTCATCGTCCAGGCCACTCGCCCCCTCCAACTGCGTGTTCTCCAGCCGCGTGATCAGACGCTCATCCTCGTCACCAAACTCCCCTCCCATCAGAGTGGGCTCTCCCACCATCATCACGTCCTAAAGGGGACAGCAAGGGCCGGTACACATTATCCCTGTATTACAGGGGGGTGCGCGGAATTACTGACTGCACGGATGGAATTTAAATTGCTGTTTGATAAAAGAAATATTATAATAAGTATAATAAAGTTTCGAGCAGAAAAACTAGGTGTGACACGATTTCTTTTGAAATTCGTTTTAAAATGTTTTAATGTGCATTTCTTTGGTGATGATCATCATGGTGAAATGATAATGCTTTTGTCCCCCGTTTTGACACCAGGGCCATAAGGAGCTGAGGTTTGATTCTCCGCCATCCTAAGGATCCCTTATCGCCATCACATCAAAAGCTGATGCGCCGTTACCCTCCTTTCACACATCCCTCCTTCAGGGACTGAGGGGGTGTGGGGGGGAGTGTTGGCTCTCCCTGGTCCCAAGCTCCAGTCAGCAGCAGTTCATGATTCTCATTCTTGTTTTCCCATCATCTCAGCGCTGCAATCAAACAGGGGCCTCCATCGCACCTCGGGTCTCCTTCCTGTAACCAATAGGGAGCCAGCGGGCGGTGCCACTGTGCTCCGCTCTCTCAGACTTTATCCTGTACATCAATTCGCTGCCCAATGTTGTGGTACTGGAGCGCAGTGTGTTCCAGACCACCAGCCAAGGAAAAGAGCCAAGTCAAACAGACTGCCAGGGTTAGGCAGACACAGAAACATCCAGGCCTGTGTATGGAGCTTTCTTAGAACCTCCTCTATGAAAAATACATGTATAAAGATGACCATTAGCCGGTGGCCCCAGAGGACCAGGGACTGCCCCTCACTGGTTCAGAACAGGGGGCTCCAGTGGCTACCGAAGGGCTCTCATTATTACAGGGAAATCAACCATGCCCTCGCCACACAAGAGCCTTTCCATCTTCTAGTCTGAACCAAGATACAATCCTAGGTCTCCTGTTACCCAGCCCTCTTAGAACCCCCCCCTCCCGGCCAAACAGGACAAAAAAGCCCCTCTCTTCCTGCTACCTCACCTCCTCCCCCCTAGCCTCCTGGGGGGGGGGGAATGGGAGGGGGAATGGGAGGGGGAGGGGGGGGGGGGGGGGTCAAAGGTCAGGGACAGGATGGGGGTACAGGTACCTGGTTGGAGAGGGCGAAGCTGTTGGCGGGGCTCTTCTTCTTGTTGCCGCCGCCGCCTCCGCCGCCCGAGCTCATGGTGCTGCCGCCGGACACCTTCCGCTTCCGCCGCTTGTTGGGCGCCTGTCTGGCCGGCTCAGCTACATGTGGGGAAGGGACAGCAGGGAGAGACGATATAAGACACATCGGTCTAGGGCTGTCTCCTAGGGGACAGCAGGGAGAGACGATATAAGACACATCGGTCTAGGGCTGTCTCCTAGGGGACAACAGGGAGAGACGATATAAGACACATCGGTCTAGGGCTGTCCCCTAGGGGACAGCAGGGAGAGACGATATAAGACACATCGGTCTAGGGCTGTCCCCTAGGGGACAGCAGGGAGAGACGATATAAGACACATCGGTCTAGGGCTGTCCCCTAGGGGACAACAGGGCGAGACGATATAAGACACATCGGTCTAGGGCTGTCTCCTAGGGGACAACAGGGCGAGACGATATAAGACACATCGGTCTAGGGCTGTCCCCTAGGGGACAGCAGGGAGAGACGATATAAGACACATCGGTCTAGGGCTGTCCCCTAGGGGACAGCAGGGAGAGACGATATAAGACACATCGGTCTACGGCTGTCCCCTAGGGGACAGCAGGGAGAGACGATATAAGACACATCGGTCTAGGGCTGTCCCCTAGGGGACAGCAGGGAGAGACGATATAAGACACATCGGTCTAGGGCTGTCTCCTAGGGGACAACAGGGAGAGACGATATAAGACACATCGGTCTAGGGCTGTCTCCTAGGGGACAACAGGGAGAGACGATATAAGACACATCGGTCTAGGGCTGTCTCCTAGGGGACAGCAGGGAGAGACGATATAAGACACATCGGTCTAGGGCTGTCCCCTAGGGGACAACAGGGCGAGACGATATAAGACACATCGGTCTAGGGCTGTCCCCTAGGGGACAACAGGGAGAGACGATATAAGACACATCAGTCTAGGGCTGTCCCCTAGGGGACAACAGGGCGAGACGATATAAGACACATCGGTCTAGGGCTGTCCCCTAGACCGATGTGTCTTATATCGTCTCGCCCTGTTGTCCCCTAGGGGACAACAGGGCGAGACGATATAAGACACATCGGTCTAGGGCTGTCCCCTAGGGGACAGCAGGGAGAGACGATATAAGACACATCGGTCTAGGGCTGTCTCCTAGGGGACAACAGGGAGAGACGATATAAGACACATCGGTCTAGGGCTGTCTCCTAGGGGACAGCCTGTTGTCCCCTAGGGGATCTGTTGTCCCCGATGTGTCTTATATCGTCTCTCCCTGTTGTCCCTAGGGGACAACAGGGCGAGATGATATAAGACACATCAGTCTAGGGCTGTCTCCTAGGGGACAACAGGGCGAGACGATATAAGACACATCGGTCTAGGGCTGTCCCCTAGGGGACAGCAGGGAGAGACGATATAAGACACATCGGTCTAGGGCTGTCTCCTAGGGGACAACAGGGAGAGACGATATAAGACACATCGGTCTAGGGCTGTCTCCTAGGGGACAACAGGGAGAGACGATATAAGACACATCGGTCTAGGGCTGTCTCCTAGGGGACAGCAGGGAGAGACGATATAAGACACATCGGTCTAGGGCTGTCCCCTAGGGGACAACAGGGCGAGACGATATAAGACACATCGGTCTAGGGCTGTCCCCTAGGGGACAACAGGGAGAGACGATATAAGACACATCAGTCTAGGGCTGTCCCCTAGGGGACAACAGGGCGAGACGATATAAGACACATCGGTCTAGGGCTGTCCCCTAGACCGATGTGTCTTATATCGTCTCGCCCTGTTGTCCCCTAGGGGACAACAGGGAGAGACGATATAAGACACATCAGTCTAGGGCTGTCCCCTAGGGGACAACAGGGCGAGACGATATAAGACACATCGGTCTAGGGCTGTCCCCTAGGGGACAGCAGGGAGAGACGATATAAGACACATAGGTCTAGGGCTGTCTCCTAGAGGACAACAGGGAGAGACGATATAAGACACATCGGTCTAGGGCTGTCTCCTAGGGGACAGCCTGTTGTCCCCTAGGGGATCTGTTGTCCCCGATGTGTCTTATATCGTCTCTCCCTGTTGTCCCTAGGGGACAACAGGGCGAGATGATATAAGACACATCAGTCTAGGGCTGTCTCCTAGGGGACAACAGGGCGAGACGATATAAGACACATCGGTCTAGGGCTGTCCCCTAGGGGACAGCAGGGAGAGACGATATAAGACACATCGGTCTAGGGCTGTCCCCCTCCTAGGGGACAACAGATCCGTGGGGGAGAGACACATCGGTCACCCTGACTTTGAGGATGATATGCCGACGTTTTATTATGTTTAATATGAAGTTGCTGGAGGACCTGGGCAAACAACCGAGATGTGAAATTTGAGCCTTGATCGCTCTGGATTTCTTTGGGGATCCCAAACACAGAAATGAACTTGCTAAGGGCTCTAACCACTGACTTTGCAGAAATAGTGTGCAGTGGATAAACAGCCGGATACCTGGTGGCCTGACACATCACAGTCAACAAATACTGACTACCCGATCTTGACCGAGGTAGCGGGCCAACACAATCAATAATCAAATGTTCAAATGGTTGACTTATCACAGGTATAGGATGTAAGGGGAAGGTGTAAGGCACTGATTGCCTGTCAACTGGCAAGTTGACAGATTGTTGGTATTGATGTCTGCCCCCCCCCCTCTTATGGGCGAGGCTGGGATATGTTTCAGTCAATGTTCTTTCGGTGTTTATGGTGTCGTGACATGAGACAAAGCCTTGGGATGTTTTTGTTGAATTAAGTCGTCGCTTTTTATTCATTTTAGAGACTATTTTTATTATTTAATATGTTATAAAAAGCACAGGTAAGGGTTGCTCAAGGAAGTCTGCAGTCTGCAATTCAGGGATTAAAATGAAAGACCTACGGAGTGAAGCAACCCTAACCCCAGACTATTGTGGCCCCATCTGCGATTAGAACAACGCCACACAAAGAACAATTCCTTACCATCAATAAGGGCACAGTTTAACCTATGTTTGACGATTAATGATATCATAAAATACCAATGCGTAAAAGTATTATGTGTGATGGTTATTCCGAGATGGTTTTGGTTTGACATCATGGCAAATTACCTGGTGGTGCCACCATCCTCTGCCACTTCTGGAAGAGGCATGTCTTCAGGCAGTCTCTAGGGCTGAGGCTGTAGGTTTTATGCCGGGACATCAGCTCCTGCATGGGCTCCAGGATGACACAGAGCTGCAACCACACCACACAACACCGTGAGCAGGTACAGAACACAGCCAACGCAACATAAAGATCACACATGACAAACGAGCCAACGCAACATGAAGATCACAAATGAGAAATAAAGTAAGAACGTGCCAGTCCATCACACGGTTCTGTGAACATTCAACAATATAAATAAATGAATGTCTCCTGAGTGTCAGCTTACCCGAAGGTAGTTCAACGTGGAGTTGGAGAGGCCACATCTCGTGATGTTCTTAGCCAGTTGATCCAACATCTGGGGATCCTGCATGCCATTGGACTGTAAGCAAAGCATTTTAAAATCACCAACAAGAACACCATACGTTATGCATGAAGGTGTGTGCCTGTATCTGTGTGTGTGTGTGTGTGTGTGTGTGTGTGTGTGTGTGTGTGTGTGTGTGTGTGTGTGTGTGTGTGTGTGTGTGTGTGTGTGTGAGCCTCACATGCATGGCGAGGATGCTCCTTGGGAGGACCTCCCTGTGCTGCCGGATGCTAAAGTGCCACGTCTTGATCCTCATCATGTCATCGAACATGAACTCCAGGTACAGCCGTCCCTCCACGCACACCTTGAGCCCAGGAACACACCCAGACATGCCGGAGTCAGGACAGACACACTCAATAGCTGTTCACACTACAATGGTGAATCCGGTGTTGCACAAGAGTCTATGATTACTTTCAATGGAGAAAGGCTGTTCTGTACAGAGATAAGCCCATGGCTAATAAAACCACTTTCTTATTCTTCTAAAAGCTGCCTAGTCTTCCACTGCCTTTTCTACCCTCAGTAGTCGAAATCACGTGTAACTGTACTGCATTCGAACGCAACCACGATTGCCATTGTAGTGTTAACAACCCTGAAGGTAAACCAAAAAGGAAAAGGGTTCCACCATCCTCCTTCCATCACCTGGGTGAACATGGGCTTGCCGTTCTGCGTGACCATGGTGCACTGGTCGCAGTCCAGGGACACGAAGTTGCTGTGGAACGACTCCTTGGGATGTTTCAGGACGTAGAACAGCTCAGTGGCGCCCCCTTCGAAGATACTCCGGAAGTACCGCGGGATCAACGTCCTGCCGATGGCTGCAGAAGGACATGTGGTTTGAGTATAATCGCCATCCTTGCTGATCAGTCGCGGGAATATTTTAGAGGCTGCTTTCGAGTCTTACTGTATCGTTTGGGGCCGTCTTCCAGACAGAATGTGATGGTAAGCATGGCGTCATCCTCAAAGAACTCTGTAGTAAAGGCATCCCACCAGAGATTGTCACAGTCCTGCAGCAAAGACACAGGAACCACTCAGATCTTCTTGGGAAATGCGTAATAAGAAACACAGGCTAAACTAAAAGGCTGTTTTCAGAATCATTAAAATCAGAATTGGCCTATTTGTGTTTTCCACTTATAAATTTAAAGTCACAAGATGTTCAGACATGAAAACAAGGTAAACCTTGTTTGACTTGACCCTTTTCTTTGAGACCATGGTTGAGTATTTTCCCACAAACATTTTGTTACTTCAGTGCGTGCAAGGTTGGCTTCCTCGGGAAGTCCAAAAGCACCAAATCACATTGAATAAAGAGCCATGGAGGGTTGACAGTAAATAAAGAAGCCACAAAACCAGTTCCCAGTGCATGCTCGTCCATGTAAACAACTCATATTTTAGGCTTTGTTTGCCATAAAACCTTTAAAAGGCACTGTACGCTACAAACACTGGAACTAAGGGGCGGTGAAAACATAAAAGCGAGCCACAGAAACCAATTAACAGGGACTACGGACCCTGGAAGACCACCATCCCGACTGACTCATCCAAAACTATTCTCCGACCCCAATTCGGTTGGGGAAAACAGTGAAGAAACAAACAGGATCCAGACAGAAGCACAGCCGAGTGGTACACTCATACTCCAGGGAGAGGACTGCTGTCTCACCTCTGTCCAGTTCTGTAGCCTTTTGTTCAGCTCAAATATCCGATAGTCTGTCTGGTTCCCGTACGGCGTGGGTCTCCTGAAACCAAACGGGAACACAACATCAACACCCTGCAGTGCATTGTGGGTGCAGTGGCCGGTCACCCACCCGCAGCGCTAACAGACGCTATGAGCTATATAGCAGAACTGTACACTGCGCTTGACAGTCTTCTTATTGACACAAGCACAGCCATCAATGTTGTCCTTGTGAGTGAAATGCGTGATAATTGAAACAAACAGCCAACAGTAACTTACCCCATCCCAGGTTCCATATACGACGGGGGATACATGGGTGTAGGCCTGGAAACGGAAAAAATAATAGTCATCATTAGAAAACCCATTACTTTGAAGATCAGAGGCACTGGAATACCGCAAATCAAAACACGATTCGTCAGAGTTGCCGTTTATTTCTGTTGTGGTAAAAGAGTTCTGACGGGAGCAGATTAGCACGACTTAAAATGTGCATAGAAAAGTACAAACAAGCACAATCCATGAAATGAGCCTTCTTAACTTCTGCCAATATTTAAGTGCTACAGAATTAATTCTATAACAATGCTTAAATGGCCATTACAAGATGCAAATTAAGAAACATGGGGGATAATAAACAACATAAAGCCAAGTTAAGTGTTGCAAATGTGTTATTGCACATATATATTTTTTAACAAGAGCTAAGGACATAGAAGCCTTTGAAAAACATCCATTCTTTACACTGAACTGATAACTAAATCCAGGCCAATCATCACTTATCCTGCTCTGCCACAGTCCCCCCCCCCCCCTCAACAAGACGGTCCTGGCTTGGTGTCATGGGTCCCTGTTCTCCGCTGAGGGGGTGTAGGACCTGCCCCCCCCAGTGAGGGAGCTGACATACCCCACGTCTCTGTCCAGCATGGCGCCCGGGTGGAAAGGGGGGAAGGTGGTGCCGTTGGGAGGCTCCTTGGGGGAGTACAGTTTGAATGACTTTGACGAGCAGCCTGCACGGGGGGGGGGGGGGGGGGGGGGGGGCAGAGATTTAGCAGGGATAACGATTATTAAAAGATTAAGATCGTTTTAAATCACAGCATATTCTAAGCAATCTAATGTGTGTGTGGATTGGTTCAAATTAAAGCACATTGGCCCCAAACAGTCATCTGCTCCTTTTTTCCCCCTCATTACCTAATGCATGTCTGTGGCAGCGCGCACACACACACACACACACACACACACACACACACACACACACACACAGAAGAACAAACATAATCTCTCATGGGGAAAACACAAAAAAATATCATCATAGCCCTAACAATGACATACATCTGAAAACCATCATCATAACTATGAAACGCGAGGGAGCTTTGCTAAGTCAAGGCCTGCCCTGTTCTTTGTGTTCTGGTATTGTCCTCATTATAGGGAACCCTCCTCTCTCTCCCTCTCTCCCTCGGTCTCATACAGCCCCATTTCATGTGATCCTAACCACACTCCTCTGTGTGTGTGTGTGTGTTTCGCCCCCCCCACCCCCCTTCTCTCTGCCTCTCCCGCCCATCCCCCAACTCTCTATCCCGGCTGTTGTTAACTCTTGTCTGCCTAGATAAGCCATTCATACAGCAACATGCAGGGAGTGCTTAAGGAAATATCTACTTCACCATCACAACCACCTCCATCATCCCTGCTGGATGACAGCCGAACATTGAGAGCTTGTCTGAGGCCGGTGGTTGTTTTACATTACAAGACTACAATCTTCTAATTTGTTCTGTGGGCTGTGTAGAGACAGAGGTAGGTCAATAATAATAATATAAAAGATGGAGAGAGAGACAGTCAGAGTGGCTGCATGATAGGAACGAATGGAAGAGGCAAGGGGAGAGACAGAAGGACTAGGGCTGACTAGTGTCCGGTGGTCGTTGCTTCGCTTCACAATTATTCCATTTGAGGACATCTCTCTGACAGCTATATTATATATAACCTTTCCCCTTGCTCATCTCATTGAACCGCCCTCTGGGGTCATCCTTATCCACCTTATTAAGGGGCTGAACATGCTGAATGGGGCCCACAAAGACCCTCTTCTGTGTGTCAACTATGACCTTAAGGCCCACCCGCCTAAAACACACCACCAGTACCACCAAACAGCGGTCAGACCTGTCCAATAAGCCTTTGTTCAGTTTGGTGTCCATTATACAAAAACACAAACTTATCTCCCAGGCACCACTCCCTACTACGCTGCACTTTGTGATGACCTCATTAGCGGCCAGCCAGGTACAATAAACTAGAGATGGGACTAATGGTGTCATTAATGCACAAGACACATGACACTTCTTTATAAACCAGTTTACGTGTCTTTTGTCTCATTTCTGAGCACCTCTCCACACACACACACACACACACACACACACACACACTTAGCATATGCTTCGAGCTACACGTGATCAACCACCTGATTAAATATTAACTTCAACTTCAATTTTGAAAAATAAAGAGTTTTGCTTGGCAATAACATTACATTAAGGTTTTTATGAATCAGGTGTGTGGGCAATAAGACGATACATTGTAGCGAATGGCGGCAGGTCCAACACATTCTGTCGCATCTTGGGGAAGATGATGTAGTCCTCTATCATCTTGTCAAGATGTATCAGTGAGATGAGAGCTCGGTATTAACATGCAAGAAGCGTTGAACCATAACGTAATCCCGGTGTGTGTATTTATTCTTTAGGCCTGAAGCAATATCAAAATTGCACGATTCGAGTATATCTTGACATATTGGCAGTCGTGATGGGCTCCATTCTTCATCTTAGCTGTTTTCATTGATTATGCTTGCAGTACTGAGCTCCCAAACGTTTGACTAGGGAGTCGTTTTGACAGGACACCTACCAAACATTGCAGGGCCGCATTTATTAACAGTTACCCATTTGCAGAACGGATGCCATTGCTAAGCTGCATTAGTTACTCAAATATCGCCGCCATTTGTGCATAGCTTACCGAGAACACATCGCAGTTTCACTTTGCATTTGTTGTACGCGATTTAAATACTTAAAGCCGTCTAGGTGTGGACGTCAAGTTACCTGAAGAGAAAGGTTCACCGAACCGCGGTGCTGCAGCAAGCTAGCCCTCCTGCTAGCCGGGGAGCTGCCGATCTGTCTTCAACCTTGAGGCTACTACGATTCCTCGACCCAAATTATAAAGAGATGTGGACGGGGGGGAAGTAAATCACTAACGGTACTTGGTCCCGCTGTCGGTATATTTGTTACCACCGTCGCAGCCAGTGGGTTTCGAGCATCATTTGTCTTCTCGGGGGTGATGCTATCTATCTATCTGCTACTACTACAACTACTACTAAACATGTAGAGACCGAGACCTCTTTGTTCCTGCCAACCGAGGAGCGAACAATGGCCCCGCCCCCAATGCCTGTTCCATACCCCAGACCGATGCTACCCCCCCACCCCCCCCCCCCCCCCCCCCCTCTAAAACATAGATTACCACTCCGCCTACCCAATATCGCAAGGCTTTCGCCACTGCAGTCATTTTAACGGACTCACTACTAGGCAAATACCATAACGTGCAGTAATGGAGGATCGTTTGCCGTGAACGCAGCGTTAAAATCATCGTGCAATAATCATGTCGTACTTAAAGGCAATAGGACCACAGAATGTTTCAAGAAGCTGGTTCATTTATAATCATCCCAGAAATTAATGTGACTAATGTCGAGGCAACTGTTACATTTCATTAATGCAGTTATATGCTTTCAATATTTATTTCATAAGAAAGATTACAAATACATTTTCATATATTTGCCTTTTCTAATTAATTAGCCTGCTTAGATTGTCTCTAATAACCCTGACCCATGTATCCTAATATATATAGATAATATAGCTAAATAGATAGAAAGACAGATAGATAGATGTTAAGCTGTATTTCTTTTTTTATATTTTGGGAAACATTTAAGCTCAAGAAAACTTTGCAAGTACAATGTCAAGCACACAGCCTGACATTTGGCCCATGCTTGCTTATGATTGCTCCTGCTGGTCTCATGTGAGGCATGTGATGGGTCGGATGGATGGAATACAGCCTTTCTAGATCAGCATCTCCCTCTGGTGGAAATCAGGTGAGTTGATTGGTTCTGCATTGGCTCTACTGTGACACAGAGGAGTGTCTGGCCTATCGAATTATAACAATCCTTACCTAATGTAAAACGTCAGTTAAATAAATGGACAATGTGGGAAAAATAAATGGACTAAAAAATGCTAATAAAAACAAGTGATACAGATGATAATGACGACTGCAGTGTCTTGATATCTCACCTCATGTTTACCCACCCAAATTATCGCAGAATGAAGATTTAGAAAAACGCTTCTCAGATTAAAATATGTGCAATGCAGAGAACAGATATTATTTAATTCAATAACACTACTTTTTGTGGAGCCAGTAACCTGAACTTTGTATTCTCTGTCATTCTAAAGAATGGGGTGAGTGAAAACATGATAAATGATCAGTTTCACACTCAACAAACAAGGCCATGTTTGAACAAGCCCAACAAAAAGCTTCGCGGGGACCTCCATCTTTCATCCATCTGTTGTTATTGCAGTGCTATGTTGGAGGACTGTGTTCCTCTGGGTAGGAGGATAATCAAACCTGTTATTGGCACATTCTGCCTATTCAAGTGGATAGCAAGTGTCAGATTCAGATTCCTGGTTCCTAAGTTTCTAAGTCATACAGCCATTGAGGAAACAGCAAGCTCCTACAAGTGGAGTGTTGTAGTGGAGACTCAGTGGTCGTGATGGCAACAAGGAAGAAGACAGAATAAACTGAGAGGCAGCTTCTCTCTCTCTCTCTCTCTCTCTCTCTCTCTCTCTCTCTCTCTCGCGCTCTCTCTCTCTCACTCTATCTCTCTCTCACTCTCTCTCTCTCTCTCTCTCTCTCCTCCCGCTCTCTCTCTCTCTCTCTCTCTCTCTCTCTCTCTCTCTCTCTCTCTCTATCTCTCTCTCTCTCTCTCTCTCTCTCTCTCTCTCTCTCTCTCGCGCTCTCTCTCTCGCTCTCTCTCTCTCTCTACGGAGGAGGGAGTTACTGTAGGAGGAAGTGGACGTGACAAGGTGCCTTAAAAGATAAAACAACGAATAACAAGAGAGAGGGAGGAGGCTAGACTGGGAGAGAGAGTGAGAGAGAAGTATGTATCTGTACAGTAGACATGGCCAGTGTGCACCGGAACAGTCAAAGTCCCTGAGCTGAAGCTTGGTAACACATAGAAGAAAAAATCCACACACTACCCAAACTAGTTGCACTCATACAGGTGGAAGGAGCTTGAAAAGCAAACATCTTTCTGCCTGTTATTACAAGACTCTCTCTCTCTCTCTCTCTCTCTCTCTCTCTCTCTCCCTCTCTCTCTCTCTCTCTCTCTCTCTCTCTCTCTCTCTCTCTCTCTCTCTCTCTCTCCCTGTGCTAGGTACACATGCTGCCTATCAGTCTGGTGTCAGATTTCACTCATGTCCAAAGGACACAATTAAAGTGTTTTTTCCATCTTTTCTGGCTTTCCACGGCTGATTTCTTCCCCTGCAGCAGATATTACATCACAAAAACAACCCTGCTCTATACTGCATCCTGACCCCCCCCAACACACACACTCTTCCACCCGCCCCCCACTCTCGTCCGCACTCTCTCCCTTCCCTCTACCCCCCCCTCGACGACAACCCTGTCTCCCACGCATTCCTTCTTGCTTTCTTTTTTTTTTTACAAAAAAAGCCATTTTCATCTGATCTAGCAAACCAATCACTGAATAAACGAGGAAGGTCTGCAAGAGGAAGGTAAAATAAAGGAAAGAAGAAGAAAATAAAGAGAATGTGGGGAGAAAGAGAGAGAGAGAGAGAGAGAGAGAGAGAGGGAGAGAGAGAGAGTGAGAGGGAGAGAGAGAGAGAGAGAGAGAGAGAGAGTGCGAGCGATACTCTGCAGTACTCAGAGCGAGAGGCTATACGGCAGCCTTGTTATTGTGCAACAGTAATCAAAACAGCCCCGGCGCTGGTTGGCTGCCATCTTGCCTCTGCTTTAAGTCACTTTTCTCCAATCAGAAGCCATGTGACTTTCTGCATGAGGTAACGTCACCGCCACTACCGCTACTGCAATCAGCATGGTGAGCCGGGGGGGGATGGAGAGGGAGATGCAGTAAGTGGGAGTGATAGAGAGAGAGAGACAGAAAGAGGGAGAGAGAGATTGGATGGGAGGGAAGAGGTGGGGGGGGCTAAAGGGAGATGGGTGAGAGACTGGAACGAGAGCGCCTGCTTGAATATGTGCGTATGAGGATGAGAGAGAGAGAGAGAGAGAATAGAGAGTGGGGGGGGGGGGGGTGTTCAACTCAGAGGCATTCTATTTTTACCATTTAGTCAGAACAAAGGACGTGATTGCTCCACCGCACCATGTTAGAACAGATCCCTGCCATTTTATTGCTGAAGCATTCTCCATTTCGGACTGGAGGCTTCGTTGGAATGAAATCCAGTGTGTGGACATGTCGACCCATTACACCGATACAACACGTTCATATAGACCCCATGAACACGGGCAGGCAAACATCTTGTGACATCACAGATTCCCATCTACCATGTTTTAATGGATACCTGCACTTACGCACATGAGAACAAATTATTGTTGGAAATACAGTTCTGAAAATAAATAGATGTGCTGGTAGGGGGATGAAATGACATTGTCAGGCTT
>NC_136935.1:826251-916986 GCF_949987615.1 Pollachius pollachius
ACACACACCCACACACACACACACACACAAAAGGAAAGCAGTGTAAGCCATTAACTTCTACAAGGGTGTTCCCTCCCTTTGTGTAGACAGAGAGATAAGGGCACGCTTTGGATGTTATCCGTGACGGAAGCATAAGGGACGACAAAAATAATCAAACTGCCCCCCAGGACGGTGAATGTATGCTCTTTAGAATATTCTAGTAAAAGGGAGAGACATCCACGCAGTGATGAACCCGTGATCTCATTCCCGTAGTGTTTGTTGGGCCGTAGATTTGAGTCCATTCTCTGCATGATACAAGAAAAGGTCAGCAGCACAAATCCATTGTTAACAGAAAGGATGTGCAGGGGTCAGTCAAGGTGAGGTTGCCTTCATAAGATGAAATGGCTGCCTCAGACAGTTTACCACCAGACAGCAACCATCTGGAAATGAAAGCGGTATTTTTCTGCTTACCGAAATTGCTGTGCTCTTAATACAAATCAATCAATAGGATGATTCATGGAACCAAGGTTATCAATTCCTTTGGCTGATTATTTGAATGAATGGACTTCCACTAGATGACTTAAGGAAGATTGGATATATGCCAGGGAAACCCATTCAGGCCATTTCCTTGCCCTGGGACCACTGGGAAAGAATCTGTTCGATCAGTTTGATATCTGATCCCTGCAAAGACCTCCAAAGATTCGAAGCCTAAATGTTGTTGATTTTAAACTTATAATATAGGTGATAGAAACAATTTGGATGGACTTTTTTAGCTAATGAATAAGTCATAGTACCATCTTGAAAAGGAAAACAAAAAAATACAGTCACCTAATTACTTAGAAGATGAAATAGAAGTAGACCTATAGCTTTGACATACTGACCAGTTTATATTACAGTTTATAAACTAAGAATATTATGCATTCAAGTACTTGTATTTATATATGCTTTATATGTTTGCTAATTGTCCCCATTCCTTTCCCATGTGTTCACTTCGTGACCCCTCCCAAATATGGAAGGCAGCCTAAAGAGTTGAAGCACGCCTAGTGCACAACTATCTTTTGCATAGGGGGAAACACGTTATTTCAAAAAGTAATATGAGTTGCATTTGACGTTATTTTGGTCACAGAACTTTGATGACACAAATCATAACAAGCCAAATACAGTTAATGCTTGCGGCCTTTGGTTAACTCCAGGGTCGCAACGGGTTTCACGAGGCGAAGCGCCCTCCCCTGGCGTCATTTTGCGTCATTTTGCCGGGAATGGGAGACCACGTGTCTGTTTCCCAGCGTGTTCTTCCTGTGAACGATTCATACTTTCAAACTGGGCTATTGACTCTGGGTAGGGCTTGCGAGCACTTGTAAGATGGCGGCTCGGTGGGGAGCAGGCGAGGAAATATTAACAGCCTGCAATTTGGATTATTTCGCTACTGATACACTACACGAGGTAAATGGAAACTATTAAACAGCATAATTGAAAGACGCAATTCTTTCGTTTAGCCTAATGTCGTTAACGGAGGTTGACTGCATTGTGTACAATGTCTGGACTGCGCATGGGAAAAGTGACACGTGGATACCATCCCGGTGTTTTTAGAAAACTATTTAGTTCAGTGTGCTTATGCCATGACATAATTTGCTTATTAAATTGGTTGGATGACAACATACGCTGGATATATAGCATCAATGTAGTAAGCGATACCTCCATTTAACCTTAACCGATGTGACTGGTAATGCCGGTTTACCACGTTGGGATGACTGATGGGTAGCAGGGCAGTTTCTGAATTCTTATCTTTTTATTATTCGTTTTCACTTTGACGATTTTATTGACAGTTGAATTATATTGTTTTTGTTTTCACCATGCATTTATAAATGTTATAGTTATTACAGGGTTATTTAACCGCTAGAGTAGTTTGCCTTTTAAGGCGTATGTGCCTGGTTCTTGAAACGTGGGTACTTTTTTCAATCAAAGCTTATAATGAACACATGGAACTGCAAAATGCAGAAAATGAGCCACAAAGTTTAGTAAGCATGTTAAAATGGACTTCGACCATAAAGGCCTACCGGTGGATGTGCACAGCGATGTGTCCGGCAAGTACCCACACATGCTCACTGCAGCAACACGAGATAGGCCCATAGGGTTACAACTTGTGCTGCACTCAATTTAACCTGCTGATATTGAATGTCAGTTGGTGTGTCTGGGTGATTGGCCACTATATTGTGTCTCGATCGTACAAATTGCGATAATCGCGTATTGTAGGAATGCCATTTATGTTCTCCATCTGCATTTCCCAAGCTGTGGCGACGAGTCACATGTCGCTAGCTTTAACGTTACACAGCGCACCGGAAATTCAACACAATTGTGATCCAGTGGGGTTACAATCTATGCACATCGTGTATATAAATGAAGATCCCTTTGCTATTTTTGGAGATTTGTAATACACACGTGAGGGATTAGTTGGAGGGGACCCGGAAACGCTGCCTGGTTTGTTGTAGTGCAACACGTGGGTTCCACGCTAGAGCGTAGCCTACAACAAATATGTCTGCGCACAGTACACATGTACGGGCGTAGACACGTGGTTCAGAGTATTTAGTAGTGCAACAAACTGCCCTTATTAGTTTGAAACGTTGAACCAATAGCGACAATGTGGGTTGTCAGGTCCATAGTGTCACTAGTCTAAAAAAACAACAATAATAGCATGAAAACGTAGCCATCCCCACGTGTCAACGAAAAGCCTGTTGTTTAAAGCCTGTCACCTTTTTGTTTAAACACAAATGCATAACAAATTAATAACATGCTTTTTGACAATTACTTTGTCTACTGAAGGGTACATGCCTATTTAAATGTGTACAATTGGCCTAGAATACATAGGCCAGTGAGATCTGCCATGCCTGTTTTTAAACCGTACGATGGAACAGTTACGCCTTATAATAAACAATGTTGTTCTTATGTTACTAAACATGTTCTAATTTGCATTCAACTTGAAAGATGTTGCCTTTTGCATTTTGTTTTGCTGGTTAAATCGGAAATGGGCCTTCCCCGGCCCTCTGAAGATTCCTTTCTACAACAACAACACTTTAGTAAATGTCTAGCATTCTGACCTACTTTGAGTTCACCTGTTGCCTAACATTTTCTTATGACCAGTGCTGGAATCAGTAATGCCTACTGTCTGGTTTTCAGACAGTAGGACAGTTTTAATGAATGGGGTCCAGCATTAAATCCGGTTTCAAACTAATTTTTTGGGCAAATGTGTTCTCTAGGATGTGGATCTGGACACTGGCGAAACCTTGGAGGCCTTTGAAGGATGTTTAGGCCCGTCAATCCTTTCCATGTTCGAAGATGTTCCAACAGGAGAGGCAAGTCCTTTTTTATTACACATCTATGAATCTTCAATGCGCTGCAAGGGTTCAAGTATTTTCGTATTCTTTCTCTAAGAGCCTCTTATCTTATTTAATTTACATCATTATTTGATTCACATATATACACTACTCATATTTCACATATATACACTACTCAAGAAACTCACTGACAGTGTGCGGCTGTGTTAAGGTTCTGTGTTTACAACACGGATTGACTGGGTCAACGTGGCTCATAAAGAGGGTGACGTTCACTAGAAAGGTCGCTGTCTCCAATCCCCAAAAAGGGAGCATAATAATGCATTACGCTGAAAGCCATTTAAATGGCTTGAGCTCCACTAATTTCAGCTTTGTGTTTGAGCAGGTGAAGGGCCTTGACGATGAGAGTGAGGCGACGCTACTGACCGCCCTGACGGAGATCCTGGATAATGTGGACGACGAGACCCTCTCTCCGTTCGACATGCTCCCAGACTCTGACCTGCTGTCGGGTCAAAGGGCCAGGGAGCACTCTCCGGTAAGTTCTCAGCTGTTGCCAGAGATCTGCACACACAGCGCTGTTGGATTCTGGCTAATGACCGCACCATGCAGTATGTTCAGTGCATTAGTCTTCCATTAATGACCAGTTGCTCACCGCCTCCTCCTCCTCCTCCTCACAGCTGCGGAGACTGCTGTGTCTGTCCCGTTCCCCTCCCGAGAAGGACACAATCTGCAACATGAGAACTTTGTCATCTGGCAAGGTAGGTTTTCATAGGCCGAGTCAGTCGTTTGGGTAAGCTGCAGTCGACGGCTGGCTCCCAGTTTCTAACGGGATCTCCCCTCTCTGCCCTCAGAGCCTCCCCAGGCCCCCAGCCGGCTCGGTCCAGAGGAGCGACGGGGAGGAGGAGGAGGACGGCTCCCTCACACAGAGTCCTACCAGGCAGCTCTCCTCTCCAGACCAGGAGCTGCTGGACTGGGGCGGGCTGTCCCTCCCACCGCCCTTCTCTATTGAGTCGGAGGACGACACGGAGGGGCTCTCTGTGAGCCTGGGGGACCTGGTCAGGCACATGCACCCCTACTGCATGGCCGTCTGTGTGGACAACGGAGAGGGGGAGCAGATGCTTCCCGAAGGAGGGATCCTACTGGAAGTGGTGGACCAGGGGGAACACGGGGAGCCCATCCTGGCCATCCCAGACCTGGGTCTGCCACTGTCGCTGCTGCAGAACACTTTAGAGATGGAGCAACACGTTCCAGACGAATCCGACCGGGCTACTAACGAAAGCTGTGAGGAGATTGTTGTTGACGACACGACCACCACCGGCGCGGAAATGAAAGCTGAGATCATCGCCGCGTCGGTCCTGAACAGAGAGAAAGCCAATTGTGAGCGGAATAAGAAACACAAAGCGCACAGGATAAAGGAGATCAGGGAGAAAAGCCCACCCCGGAGGAAAAAGGACAGTAAGGTACGAACTCAGCCTGAGCCGGTTGAAGGAAGAATTCTCCGCAGCGCCGTTTCAAGGAACGCAGCCAACGAGTTGCCACAAAAACTAAAAAAAACAATAAAAGTAAAGAAAAGTGTGCCACTTGTTATCGATGTCTCAGATTCGACCTGCACCTCTCCCAAACATAAGAAGAGCCTCAACGCCTGCCAGAAACGCACAGAAGTCACCAAACTGTCACTGCCCCGGGAGAACCGAGTTAATACAAAAGCAGTGACTGCTCCAAACTCACTCCCAGTAAGGGCATCCCCTGTCAGAATGCCCCCCAGCCGTCCAATCCTCACGGTCGCTCTCATTCAGCCCAATGAAGGGCACCGGCAGGCGGCGTCCCCTACCAAACAGGAAGTCTTATCTCCAGCTGTTACCGCAGCGCATCCCATCCCCGGTGTTGTTCCTGTGTCAACGGATAGCTGCTCCTCTGCTGATGCTCCTACCACACCTGAAGCATTACAAACCAACAGCACAGAAGATCTGCCTGCTGCCCATGAAGGCAGAGACGAAGTCCCCGTCGCTGCTCCAGAGCCTAAACCCAAATCCCTGAGCCTGGCCGAGTACCGCCGGCTCCGGCAGCAGAAGAAGCCGGCTCCCATCGAGAAGCAGGAGGGCAACAGCACCAGGTGGCCCAGCCTCCAGGAACCCCCCAAAGAGCTGCCCCCCATCCCCTGCCTGCCCGACCCGAGCCCCAAGGAGACCCGGCGCCCGGCCCCCGCCCCAGGGAAGAAGGAGGTGGAGGAGGTGAAGCCTGCGTGGCAGCCCACGGGGCCCGGCGCGCCCCCTACACCCGAGGCGCTGCTCGCACCGCCCGCCTACATGGTGGCGTCCTCCACCAAGGCCGGGGCCGCCACCCTGATCTTCAAACGGCAACAACAATCGGTACCTCAGCTGCATTCTGGCTCTAAAGCTGCTCCCCCACCGCACAGCGCTGCTGCCACCGGCCCCAGTCCTGTGAAGAGTTCCTCTCCGGGTCCGCAGCCCAACGCATCACCTGAGAAGCCTTGTGTGCCTCGGAACTCTGTCCCTACCCCAACGTCTTGCTCTAAACCCTCAGTAAGCAAGCCTGCAAGGCCCCAAACTCAGTCTGTAACTCCTAGCAGCTTGGTTGGCAGTGCAATGCCCGCCAAGGCCACTACAGAGTCCCTTAGGACCGTCGCTGCTCCCATGTCTGCCAATATTCCCGCAAATGCACAAGTGGGCTCTAAGACGACTGCTGCTACCTCAGTGAGTGACCCAGTTGCGGCTGCTAGTAAGTTTGCCAAATCTGCAGGTGTCCGTGCCCAGCCTTGTTTAGCGGTCCAAGACTCTAATCAACCCCAGGATATGAAGGCACTCCCTGTCAAGGTTGGAGCTCAACAGTACGGCCCAACGACGGTCCCACAGATGAAAAAAAAGACTGCATCACAAGCATTAATTGAGGCCTTCACTAGTGAGATTGGTGAGCGCTACGTATAATATTTCCAATTCTACATTTCCTTTAGTTTTCTTTATGGCAGGCGACGTTGTCTCCGCGGTTTAGGGAGAGCAGCCTGTCATGTCAAAAGGTTTACTTACACACCGGCTTTTGCCGACCCCTTTTCCCAGGCATTGAAGCTGCCGATTTAACCAGTCTGTTGGAGCAGTTTGAAGAAACGCAAGGTGAGTGCTTTATTGCTAGTGTAATGGTTGCAGTTTTTGTGACGGGCAGGTCATGTTGGCTAATAATTGGTTGTCACAGAGGTGCGGACCTGGCTACATGTAGTGTCAGAGTGTCTCTTTTCCTGGTGGTGTCATGACGGTTGATGTTTGGCTTGGTGAGGCAGTGCTATCTCTGGGAAGTAGGCAGTCTTCCTTTGGTTGTGCTTCCTGTAGTCACCAGAAATTATACTCAAAGCCTCCTGGAAAAGCAGCTAAACCAGCTACACCTTAAAAGTATTCTTTTGATTTTTAGTTTCAAAGTTCGGCTTCATCTTTTCAGTGTCAGTCTATGCAAAATGACTAAAGGTTTTTCTCTCCCTCTGTAATGGGGGGTGCTCTGGGGTTGGCACGGCAGATGCTTTGTCGGCTCAGCTGCTGGAATTCTGCCTTGTTTGCAAATCAATTTAGCTCCTCTAGCCCTGCAGTTTTTTGTCTGTGGTGATGTAAAGGCTCACCACAAAAACCTATGGGACAGTGGGTGTGGTTGTTCAACTGGGGTGTTTACATGCACACTTTGGCGGCGCCCACAATATTGCTGCAGTTGATCCATGGCAAATGGCCCTTCCTCAAGATTTATATAGGATAAGCGTTCCTTACTATTGCTACCACAAATGACGTGGAATCCAAAGAGCTTGAATGTTCAACAGTACTTATTACTCACTTACTACTATGAAATAAACTGACTTGAGAACAATCCTTGTTTGAGGACTTCATTTGTGGATGTCCCTCTATGACAAGTGGTAGACGTGCTTCCCTTTTAATCTTATTGTTTACTTTTTATTAATTGAGTCCTCTATAGAGTCGTGCTCCATCCTGGTTTGCGTTCCTTCCACTTGGTCGGCTCTCTTTCAGTTCTGCGCCTCCGGTTCGCCTCGTCTGGCCCTTGTCTATACTCATCTACTCTTCTTTCATCTTTCTTCAGCCAAAGAGAAGCGGTGTGTGCCGGAGGTCTATGGTAGAGCAGTAACTGTAGGAAACTCTAGGTGAGTTACCCTACAGCCTTGATGCTGCTCTCTGTGTAAGTGCCGTGGACGTCCAGTTGCTCTGAGCCACAGCGCTGAGAGCAACTGGCTCCTCTGGCGCTTTGTGTGGTGGGTTCACCTTGACCCACCTTTTTACGCCAGGACCTACCGGTAAACGATGGACTCACGGAATGGCTGTCCTTTTTTTTTTTTTCCACCCTGTGTACTTCAACGACTCTATTCCTAAGATAAAGTGAGAGGGGGGGAAGTCAACAGCCCTTTGTGCTTGCTTTTCAGTGTTGTGTTATCAGCAGAGAAAACTGCTGTCGAACGTGTGAAGGCAAATGACCTCTCGAGCTCTGCAGGTAATCCATCATAACAAATGTCCCTTTTATTGGTTTACCTTATTCTACTGGTAAAACTATGAATACATTCAAGTGTATATTTAAGTAGGGATTAAACCTTATGAGTTTATAAATAAGCCTTGGCAGCCGGACTATATCGACTTGGAGAACTGGCATGAGAATCAACTTCTTACCTCCCCATGCAGCACTTACTCCTCCGGCTACCCCCCCTCACCAGAGGTGGAAGCCTCTGGCCCCCGTCACCCTCCTTGGCAGAAGCAGGGCCTCCCGGCCCACCCCCACCAAGGTGATCCAGATAGAGGCTCAGCCTCTTCCCTCAGTGAAGGGCCGCAGTACCCCCAACGCCCTCGCCCCCGCCCCTGAATGGGCCCTGATGGACCACGACTACTGCCTCCCCGGCAGCACTGCGCCCCTCGGAGACCCCGGCCAGCGCTGGAACGTCAAGCAGCAGCCTAACATCACCATCAGAACCGTGAAACAACTACAGGCAGCCACTACAGGGCCCCAGGGCCCGGCCCCCTCCCCTCCCCATACCGCTAAACCTGCTCCGGCTACGAGGCGACCAGAGTCCCCGCTGAAGGAGGTCCCCGCGCCGCCGGCCGACCCGGCCCTGAGCTGCTCGGCCCTGGAGACCCCCGACGCCTCCCCCGCCCGGCCCGAGAGCCCCAGGCCGGAGTGGACGGGGCGGACCGACCGCAGACGCTCCGAGTCTCTCTCGCCCGGTCCCCGGACCTTCGCCAAAGAGAGGAAGGGCCGGTCCAGCAAACGACTCGCACAGCGGCCCGCCAGCTCCTCCGAGTCCGACTGTAACTCCTCCCCCTCCAGGTCCAGGTCTCGATCCCCACCTGCCAAAAAGTGAGACACTTTTTATTGGAAAAAAACTTTCAGGACAAATGCATTTACATACATTTATAAAGCAATTAAATGAGAATTATAATTACATCAGTCACGTATTTCGAGGACCAACATTTCTCGATGTCAAAGGCCCCCACTAAAGCCTCCCCAATTGATCTTTCTAGATATCGTGCTCGTCACTCCGAGAGCAGCTCCAGCTCCTCATCGTGTTCCTCGCGTTCCTCCTCTCGCTCCCCTCCGAGGAGAAGGAGGTACTCTTACTCCTCATCGCGATCTGGCTCCTGGAGCATGTCCCGCTCTCGTTCCAGGTCTCCACAGAGAAGCGCTCAGTGGCAACGAAATGTTTACAGGTACAGGAGTCCTCTTGCCCTAACGCCAAACAAGACTCATCATGACATGGACAACACGCATGCTATTGACAACTGGCATAGCTTTCAGTTGGACCATCCTTTATAAGGCTCAAGTTTCAACTTGTGTTCAGAAAATGTATTCATCCTCTCCTCCTTTCCCACAGTCCTTCTTACAGGCCAACCTACCGACACACGTCAGTGGAGAGTGTTGAGGATGTGAAGAGACGTAAACAACAAGCCATTGTGAGTTTGTTTAGCCAAGTTCACCCGTTTCACTAGTGTTGGCCATCATACAAAACACTTTGACATTTTCCCCCTGTTAATATTTAATCTTTTCCCACAGGATGAGCGCAGGGTGGTCTATGTGGGTCGAATCCGGGGCACGATGACCCAAAATGAACTGAGGGAGCGGTTCTCTATATACGGAGAGATTGAGGACTGCACCTTGCACTTTAGGGAACAGGGGTAGGTTTCATGCATCTTGAAGTGTTCCCCTGATGTTATGGTTGTAGGTGAGCTTGTTGCACTGTCTTTGAACCTGGGTAGTCTTGTCGGTGACCGCTTAGGCCAAGCTTCAGTGCTAAAGCAACCTCAGGCTTGTTTATAACTGGAGCCTCCTGGCTATACTCCCAGCTTGCTCTTTTAAAAGCAATCCACAACTTTACTTCTTAAATCTACAACTGTTTTAGAGGTCTTTCATGGATTGATACCCTGGAAAGCAGTGTAGACTAACCGTTGTTCTTGCGTATTGTTTGTTAAATTTTGCAGAGACAACTATGGGTTTGTGACTTATTATGACACAAAGAATGCCTTCACGGCCATAGAGAATGGAGGCAAGCTCCGCAAGCCTGATGAACTGCCGTTTGATCTCTGTTTTGGTGGAAGGAGACAGTTCTGCAAGACCAGCTATGCAGACTTGGGTAAGCAACAGGTGTCTGCTCTGTAGGGAAACAGGGTAGGATGCTACCTCAATATTCAATACAAAAAAGGGTGGTTTGGCACCGTGAAGGTGTACTTTTAGTTTGAATATCAGAAGAAAACCATGGAAGTTGTAATGCTATTTAAAGCGAGACAAATGATAGTGATTTAAGATTGGTGACTGTTTACATTTCCTGTATACACCAAGTGGCTTTGGATGAAAGCATTTGCCAAAATGACTAACTGGTACCTTTTTCTGTTTCCTCAGATTCAAATAAAGAGTATGACTCCTTGCCTTCTAAGGGCAAGTTCCATGCACTAGACTTTGACACTTTATTGAAGCAAGCCAAGAAAACCCAGAAGAGGTAACAGTCTACCAGAGGAAACCTACTACTTACCTCAGAGCTGTTGGTTGGCTCAGACACTTCCAACGGTGCCTTCATTTACTTGTTTTAGTTTTTATTCTATTTTGTTTGTTTCATCTCTGCAAGCTTACACCTTCTGTTGAAGTGAAGATTTGTATGAAAAGAGAAAATTATTAAAAAAAAATGAGACATACTATGTTTTCCCAACAAGTAAACATAGTATCTGAGTTCCAGAAAACATGTTTTTGAAGCTGTTTGCTGGAAATAGCTTTTATGGAAAAAAAATATCGTCTACCACTATTCCCCTGTTTCAGTCCCTTCAGAATGCGCTGTTTCTGGTGTCTGTAGCGTTGATGCAAATGAGCTGCTGCCCATTGACCAATGAGCTGTCAGACTGAACCACAGCATGGAGGAGAAGGGATTGTTGCCGTTTGATTACTCCTGGAGCTCTATATCTATATAATATTATATACGGGTATTTATATAATATATCTAATATCACGGCCAAAAGATTTGTGCGCCTCGGATGATATTTTGAATAATACAGACTGTCTGACGTCTCTGGTACTTCCACAAGTAAAGACTCGTAGTGGGGGATATCTCGGCCATGGTTGAGAAGAATTGGGGGGAAGGAACTTTGGCCTTGACTCTCTGAAGTCCATGAACCGCGACATGGAGAAGAAAGAGATTGTACTCCGGGAGCTGAGCTGCCGGACTGCCGCCGAGCTCCCCGCGCCGGAGCTGCCGGACTGCAGTCCGGCGGTGTACTCCGGGAGCTGAACTGGCGCCGAAGCTAGGTGGCAGCTCCAGCGGACTAGCAGCTCCGGCTGGGGTAACTCGGCGGCAGTCCGGCAGCTCAGCTCCGGGAGTACAATCCCTTTCTACTCTACATGTCTCCTCCTCCCGACTTCCGCCGAAGCTTCGGCGGGGTGAGCTCGGCGCCAGAGAAAGGGATTGTACTCCCGGAGTTTAGCTGCAGGGCTAGCGCCGAGTTCCCCCCTCCGGAGCTGCTCGTCGACTGGTCCACAAAATCTTAGCTATGCTCTGATTGGAGGGGAGTGGGGAAGTGGGAGGTAATATTCCAAATGTCCCCTTCCTACGTAGGAGGGGGTGAAACTGACTCGCTCGTTTGGTAGCTGGAGGCAGGCTGCTTCCAGAAATGCGTATCTCAGTCAAAAAATCTTGTACAGACTTTTTTCAAAGTTTGTATGCGTGTGGGAGCACCATATACCAACACCCCAAATCCCAGGAAAAGTGCTGTTTTCATAATGTCCCCTTTAAGTTTATTTAATTGTATTGAGATGTGTGAAAGACATTTTAAAAGAGGGAAACTATTTGAATCCATTCCCTCATGATTGGGAAAGGATTAAATGCATTGGAAATGTACTGCAAACCTAATAAAAAAACTTGAAACAACGTAAGTTGCATTTGTTTTGAACATGTACACAATATAAGATTTCAACATTTGAGACCAACCTTGCCAGCCTTGTCATTTTGGTATTACTATAGCATGGTCACCATTTGTGATGGTAAGCTTGCATGTTAATCAAAAGCTGTTCTCACGAAGATTTAATTTAATAGTTGTGTAAAGAAAAATTGGGTTTGGTGCCTCCCAGTGTTTAGTTTAAGAATCGTTGGCATTTCTTTTTTTGTCAATTCAACGTGTTTAAAAAGTTATAAAAAGTCCAATGAGTGATTAAAACGTTAAGATAAGGCTGTCATGATCTGTAGATATTTGTCATCTGTAGATATTTGTAATGCTCTCGCATGTTGTAAAATATTAAGTACTGAAAGCATTTTTGTCAAACCTGTAAACTACACTATTTTTGTTGGTTATTAGTTGACATAAGTTTTTGATTTTTATTTTGATCGAAGTGATGCAAAACAATTTTCCAGTTCAACATCTCGCGATAGTACAGTCCATGTTGTGGATAGTACAGTCCAGAACTAGTTCTGACCGGTTCCAGCTAGTATTGTGAGCATGCGCAATCGGTGTAAACAGGAAGGGACGACAATTTCAGGAGCTACACAAGAAAGAAGCCAAGCGTCTGGTTTGAAAATAGCTTATCTTGTATGCGGACAGGGTTGTATGAACAATGTTCCACACTACATGCAGATAATCATCGTGACACAACTGCAGACACTTCTACATTCATCGACAAGGTCGGACAGGTCTCCTAACATCGCGACACGGGCGCCGATCTAACCTCGTTAACTCGTCTGCTGTGCACGAAACCATCCCTTGAGGACACCTTTCGTCCAAACCCCTTCCTCTCCGTCGGGTTGACATATGCATTCATATTGAGAACATTATACAAAACATGGTTCAAAAAGATAAGGCGTTGGAAACGTCTCCGTTGGAGGGCGAACCGAGCCCCAGCCCCCTGTCTAGTGAAGCTGGTGCCGAGGCCGCTGCGGAGTCCGGGGAGGAGCGGGTCCTCTGCGTCGAACCGGACGGACATCGGAAATTCATCAGCGGAGTGGTGGAAGGTAATGGGTTCGGCCTTCAGCGGTCCGTTTACCATGTGTACGCTCCTGACACCGGCCCTGATGCTGATGGACGGCACTGCTGCGTCCTAACTGGGTGGGGACTGGGGAGGGCTGATGGAAGTTGTCAAACATGTCAGTACAACAGATGCAATCATTCGTGTCGACATGTTTGAAACGACACAGTACCGGGTTCGGTGTTTTGAAGCCTGTACAGTTTAACCATAAGCATGAACAATTGGCTATCGATGAGGTGTGCAGTCAGTATCTCCTGACACAGTGACCAAAATGGATAGGCATAATTAATGCGATATTGCAGATGTCTGTAACCACCAAGATTAAACAGGAATGTACTCGAGCCCTTTGCTAATAAAATGTTGTTTTCATAGGATTTTATGGTCGGCCATGGACAATGGAACAAAGGAAAGAGTTGTTCAGGAGGTATGTTCATTATTTTCCAAATAGCTGGACTGCATAACAGAAAAACATAGCCAGAGAGGATTTATTTTCGTTGATGTGTGGCATCTTTCTACCTTGTTCATGTTGTGCAGGCAGCAGAAATGGGGTCTGAACACATACCTCTATGCTCCTAAAGATGACTACAAACACAGAATGTTCTGGAGGGAGTTGTACTCTGTGGAAGAAGCAGGTTGGTTCGAATGACGTTTACATGACATCATGTTGTAGTCGCCAGGTGTAACGTTTCTAAAAGCTTCTAGCATAAAATTAACATCTGTAGTTAATGATGATTGAGAGATTTCAATAATGTTATCAATAAAATAAATTCCTATAAATGATATATTGTACACATTAAATATACTGGAGATGTAGCTCTGTTTTGGTTTGAGTCTCAATACTGACACTCCAAAAAACCCTCCCAATCACTGAGTGAGCAAATCTTGTGGGAGTGGCTCAATCTTACACATTGCATCTTTTATTACATTTTTAAAGACAAATTTCTGTCCCTTTTGACATGCATGAAGTTTTTCTTATCTTATCTTATTCACAAGTGGGTTGTTGTATTTACCTAACTACTTTCTTCTTCCTCCTTCCAGAGCAACTCATTACCCTTATCAGTGCTGCCAAGGAGCATAACATAGAGTTCATCTATGCCATTTCCCCAGGGCTCGATATCACATTTTCTAACCAGAAAGAGGTTTCCACACTGAAGAGGAAACTTGACCAGGTATGTTTCTTATTTACAACATTGTGTGGCCGTGATGCATACAGCAATGTCCAATGGGGCAGATAGAAGAGAAAGCAGTTATGTAATTTATGAAATTGTATAAAAGATGACCGCAAATCATGCGTAATACCAGCATCAGGAGGAGATTTGCTGTCGCAGTTCAAGGCATACTGAGAAATGTAAAAATTTGCGTTCGATTCCTTCCTATGACTTGCAGAGTTATAGTAGCCTAGCTTCTGTTTATGGGAAGGGACTACACACAAGGTTGTAGTTTTTCTACAAACACACAGATAATTCAGCACTATTTTTGATGCTTTGATTATTATGCTACCTGCTATGCACTGTTAACAGGAATAGCATCGGCATAGACTACCCAGCCAGAAGCAACCGATAATATAAAATCACAGTGCTGAAAATAGTGCTGAAATATCTGTGTGTTACTCACAACACCCCTGCTTTCTGGGTTTATTAAGCATTGGTTTGTTGCGATTTATGAACATCTAAATCAAATGCTAATCTGTCCCTTTGCATCCAATGCTAAGTATCAGGCCTGTACATCGGAGTGTTTAGCAGTTCTGTATCAAAGTGTTGAACGCTCTGCCAAGTAACTTCAGACAAAAGGACACGAGACGAGAACTGCATATGAAGTAGAGCGAGGGTCGGCTGTTCTCCCCAGGCAGCAGAGTGTGGGCGTCAGCTGTAGAATCAGAATGCAGGATATTTGAAAGCCCTTACTTTTTGGAAGAGAACACAAATAGGAATCCAGGGGGTTGTATCATATGCGTGACGGGTATCTTATCCACTTCACTGCGGATGCGGATTCTATGAATTCTTTGACAGCACATTCTCAGTCCCCTTTCTCTTTCTGTACCTTTAATGGAAAAGGATCCAGCTCACATTTTTGTAAATGGAGGGGTGGTCGAGTAACCCCTTTCAGCCTGCTATTGATCGGATAACCAGTGTGATATCAATTCCTGTAAACCGCTGTAACTCAAACTAAGACTTTGTTAAGAAAGTCCCAAACTGATATCTAACCAATATTGAGTAGATATCTAACCTATATTGGTTAGATATCAGTATGGGAATAACTTTAAAGTCCTTAAATCTAGGCGGGGGATACCAAAGACGTTGTGAACCTGGGCCATTAACCATGCAGCTCCATCTTCTCCGCTCACCTGCAGGTTACGCACTTTGGCTGCAAGTCCTTTGCCTTACTCTTTGATGACATCGAGCACAACATCTGCCCCGCAGACAAAGAGGTGTTCAGCTCTTATGCCCACGCTCAGGTCTCCATCACCAACGAGATATTCCAGTACCTTGGCGAGCCCGAAACGTTCCTCTTCTGTCCCACAGGTAATCAGTAGACCGTGGTATCATTCCCCCTGTGGTGGTCACAGTGGCGTGTTTTTATACGTATGTATGTGTATATACACTGTATATCTCTTTTACTATTCTTTATATTTCTCTATTTCTAAAACTGTCAAGTTGTTTTTAGAAACAAGGTCATGCTGAATTTTTTGGAGATATTCCAATTTAGATTTTTCTTAGCCGTGCTTGTCAATTCATTCAATGTATGTTTTTTTTGATGGTTTGCAGAGTACTGTGGTACCTTCTGCTACCCAAATGTCTCTCAATCTCCCTACCTCCACACGGTAGGAGAGAAGCTTCTGCTTGGCATTGAGGTGTTATGGACAGGTGAGTCTGATTAACACCCCACTCAAGGTTTCACCATGGCAAGCTATGCTATCAGAATGTCTGTCTCGGTGTCTTAACCCTTGTAGTCACTAAGGTTGGATACTGACCGGGGGTGCGCTGCCACATGTTAATCCCTCTCTCTTTCAAACTATTTTCCTGTCTCATCGGTTCTTTCCATAAAGGCCCAAAAGTTAATCAAGAATTATTTAAAATAGGTTGTAATCCTAAGGTAGCGAGGAAGAACCATATTATGTAGCTAACGGATGACGTTTCATCTCTCCAGGTCCCAAAGTCGTATCCAAAGACATCACGGTGGAGTCCATAGAAGAGGTGTCCAAGATCCTCCGCAGAGCGCCGGTGATCTGGGACAACATTCATGCCAACGACTACGACCAGAAGAGGCTGTTCCTGGGCCCGTACAAGGGCCGCTCCACAGAGCTCATCCCCAGGCTGAAGGGAGTGCTCACCAACCCAAACTGCGAATTCGAGTCCAACTTTGTGGCCATCCACACCCTCGCCACCTGGTACAAGTCCAACATGAACGGCGTACGCAAGGATGTGGTGATGAGTGAGTAGCCTATGCTGTTGTTGTTTCTTACAAAGGTTCAAAGACTTTCACTCATTGACATGTCTCCCTACGGTGTCGTGCACTTAGTAGTGCACGACACCGTAGTGAAGTATTATTTCAGTATAACCCACATGAATGGCACCTTAAATCAGATGTTAAAGGTCCCATGACATGCCACCAGGTGTGAGTGTGATCAGCCGCTAAAAGCCGTATTGAAAATATACCCCTTGTGACATCACAAGTGGGCGTGTCCAGCTAGATGTATGACAGATAGATGCGCAACGTTTGCTACAGTCCACTGGGTCGGCTGGTCGACCGATCTATCCAGCACACATCTAGCTAGACATGCCCACTTGTGATGTCATAAGGGGCAGATTTTCAAAACGGCTTGTAAGGCTAATCACACTCACACCTGGAGGCATGTCATGGGACATAACATCAGATGTTAAAGTTTAGCCCACATGAGTGGGACCTTACATCAGATGTTAAAGTATAACCCACATGAGTGGGACCTTACATCAGATGCTAAACCAGAGAATGCCTGTTTGTTGGTCCTCTCAGCGGACGGCGAGGACAGCACGGTGTCTATCCAGATCAAGCTGGAGAACGAGGGCAGCGACGAGGAGCTGGAGACGGACATGCTCTACAGCCCCCAGCTGGCCCTCAAACTGGCCCTCACCGAGTGGCTCAGCGAGTTCAGAGTGCCCCACCAGTACAACAGTAAGAACCTCCTTCTGGTTCATTAGCATTATAGTCAGTCCTTTAGGTTAAAGGTGAATCCAACCCAAAGATTTTTTACACTTCTGGGAAGTCACTATCGTCGAATGAGGCAATGCATTATGATCAAGCCGATGTCTCGCTGATGAAAGACCTTGCATTTGCAGTATTATGAATGTTACGAAAGGGGTTTTGGCTCTGACACCGTTTTTATTTCTGGGGAAAATGACTTTGCCAAAGGTTTTCTCAAAGAGGACACATTGGAAATCTGTGATAATGCCATTTTAAGGTACCTAAACATACTGTCATTTTGGAGTAAGTAGGGATGGACATATTTCCTTAAGGGTGTCTACAGGAAGGTGTCGGTCATTGGGGATCAAACCCAGTACCCCCTCAGCTGGGAGTCAACCAGTGTAACCGCTACACTCTCCTGCCCCTGTATATGTTGCTAAACTAACCCTCAACCTCCTGGTTTGCCTCCAGGCCGACAGGTGCCCCACAGCGGGGCCAAGAGCAACGTCCTGGACGTGTTGTCCCTGGGCGCCCCCTCCCTGGGCTCGGCCACCAGCGTGACCACCGTGTTCCAGCAGCCCATCATGTCCCCGGTGGTGCCCCCGCTCTGCCCCGACCCCCACGCCCACCCCATGGCCAAGAGGCGGATAGAGCTGGAGGAGGTGAGGTCACAGTCCGGTTCTCTCGGCCCGGGTTGGACGGGGAGCTCTTGTGACGTCCGATGTGTGCTTCTGCAGGCCGAGGTGGAGGTGGAGGCGGAGGTGGAGAAGAAGGACTCAGACGAGGAGCCCATGGAGACGGTGGTGGAGAAGCTGGAGGAGGCGGAGGTGGAGGCCGACGCTGACGTCAAGCTCAACGGGCCCGTCCCGGCCGAGAAGATGGGGGAGGACCTGCGCCCCATGGACACGGACAAGGAGGTGCTGCCGGACTCCAAGTCGACAGCGGAGTGCATCCAGGAGGAGTTCATCCAGGAGGAGTGCATCCAGGAGGAGTGCATCCAGGAGGAGTTCCTCCAGGAGGAGTGCATCCAGGAGGAGTTCCTCCAGGAGGAGTGCATCCCGGAGGACTGTGGGAGCGACATCGCCCCGATGCAGACAGATGAGCTGCTGAAACAGGTACCCCAGGTCTGGGTCAGATGTGTTCCTCATGGTGATGTGAGGCTCTACGTTAGCCTAGAGAGATCTGTAATGGAGCAGTTATCTTTAGACACACGTGGTGTAGGTTGCTCTTCGTCTTGATGCATAATAAAGAAATACTGAATGAATAACCTCAGACTATTTCGCAATAAATGCCTACTTGAATAAACAAATAAGAAATCCTAAATACAAACCCATTTTCTGTACCTTTTGGGCGGTATCTCCATGGAGGCTAAACTCTCCCCTGTGTCTTCCCCCAGGACGTGTTTGTGCCCGGTGCGGACGAGAAGCCCCTTTTCTCGGTGGAGCCCCTCTCGCTGGAGGACCTGAGCCTGCTGGCGGAGCTCTTCTACCTGCCCTACGAGCACGGGCCCAAGGCTGTGCAGATGTTGAAGGAGTTCAACTGGTTGAGGGCCAACAGCAGCACCGTCAGCATCAACTGCAAGGGCACGGAGCCTGAGAAGGTGGGTCCCAGCGCGGGGAGGCGTTGATGGCAGAAAAGGGAATATGATGGTCCAGGAAGCTTGCCTATTTTTCAGGTCTGTTGATGGTGTTGGCTACAGTAAAACAAAATGGTGGATGTGCACTACCTGGATTGCCCATTGGGTGGAGTGTTTTCTTCATTTGGCATCTAGTACAACATGGATCAGTGAGGAGGTTGTGTATTTGTCGAACGAGGAAGCACTGTACTGAACCTCTTACAGAGTGTATGTCCATTAGTATAAGTTGTTTTGGCACCGTTCCTGCTGTACTAATGCCTATATGATGAAACAGGAGTGCTTATCTCAACATAAAACCCCATGGTGGGTGGTTCACAGTTCAAATGCTGCATAAAGTCACATCTCTGGTTTGCAGTCTTTTATCCCCTCTTTGTAAATAAATTGGTATTGGCGTGCTTATGGACACGATAGTGGGTGGAAAGAGGCCAGACGGAGCTTTCTACGAGCCCTGTTGGTGACCCCCCCTGTTGTTCCCCAGGTGATGGAGTGGCAGAACCGGGCGGAGAAGTTCGAGGACATGTGCTGCTCAGTGATGCAGATGTTCACGCGTCTGTCCAACTCGGCCAACCGGACCATCCTGTACGACCTCTACACGTACATGTGGGACATCAAGAGCATCGTCTCCATGGTCAAGTCATTTGTCCAGTGGCTAGGTATGTATGAGAGGGGCCGGGGCCGTGGCCCCATCAGAGTAGGGCCACCACGGCACGAGGGCAGCTCCACTGATGGTAGTCACACACATTTAGCATGGATAGTGCTTCACGGTAAAAACGATCCAGGAACTATTGAATTGATTAAGAAGCTATTTCATTGTCAGAACTAGTCGAGCGCTACAGCTGGAAGAGTTCTGTCCACCAAGGACCAGACTTGGGGGGTTGGGTTCTGTCCATATGTTGTCATGTGCTGCTATCAAATGGCACCAGATGGCTGTTATTCTTTTATTGTCAGACTATTGGTGCAGAATGGCTCATAAATATATCAGCCTGCACCTGTACACCACACAGAGACTGAACAGCCGCTAAAACACACGATTATCAAATAGATGACATTAGAAAAGACAAAGATTAAACCAAACATCCCCTCGTAGAAGATTAGGATAATAATTTGTTTTGGTCTTTGGCCTACACCTATTTTATTATTTTATTTTATTTTTATTTCTTTGTCTGACTGAATGCTGTTTGCACTGCTGTCCCCACCACACCCCAGTTGGCCAGAACCCCGTCGCGCCCCAGAAACAGACCCTCTCAATCAGGACCCTGGGTGGTGCCGGGGCCAGCAGGGTCCGGCTGCTTGCTGTGTGTATCCAGTAATGACGGACGCACCACTCGCTCCCATCTCTCTGTCTGTGGGGGGGCGGCGCGCGGGTGTCCGTGCCCCCCCCCGCTCTTTCATGCCCTAACGCGCACGCGAGCTTGGACACCCAGTTGAGTCCACTAACTGACCGATGGAAGGCCATTCTGGTGCCAAAAACGACAAGCAAAAGAAAATATAAAAAGCAATGCAAGAAAGTATTGATCCACTCAGACTGTATGAAGCAGGACTCTTTTGATATGTAATAAGACAAGATGATGAATACAACCCATGGACTTCACGCCACCATCACCACCAAACCTCCCTCACACGTTTAAACTGAGACTCACCCTGCTATACACCGCTACACACAAACAACAACACGCGAAAGGTCCCGCCCTCATACAGTCTGAACACCATTTAGATCACCATTGATGTTACAAGAGTCTCCATTCATTGTTGGAGCAGTTCTCTGCAGTCTAAAGGCACCAGCATGGCCTGTAGGTTCCCCCCCGTAACAGTTTCATTCACAGGTTTCTGTCCTGTCTGGCTATAGGGTAACGCTGGGGACCCTAGCCGTCAATACACAGCAGGCAGCATACCCACACTGGTCTGAAGCCACGTCAAAGTTACAGCTAGCTCACCAATTACCAGCAACCACATGATCCATATCATCTCTTAAAAGAGTGGTTGTTGACCCCTGAAGACTCCTATCCCCGGCACCGCCCGCCCGGTGCTCCCCCTTTCCGCCCGGCTCCCCCTCAGAAGCAGTGCAGCCGGCACTGAGTCGCTGCCTTGTGGAGATGTTGTACGTGAGAACCCTTACTAATGACCATTCTCCACTGTTTTCTCCCTTCACCGTGTACAGATGGAAGGATCGTCAGTACAAGTTTCTTCTGCTATTGGATGGACAGTGGCCGATGAATGCCCAGTGCATTCGTTGTCTCATTTGTCCTTTCATTGTTTTGACATGGGTTCCTTTTGATTTGTCATATCAACTCAAATGTTAACGTTCGGCTTGGCGGAGAGGAAGCGGCCCCCCCGGATGAAGTCACATTTTGCGCAGCGATTTGTTAGCTTTAAGTTAAAGTGTTAATCCAAAATGATTTCTCTCTCTGGCAGCATCCGTAACGTGTGTTTTGTTTCCATTAGTAGGCGTATAGAGAAAGCACAGCAGCCTTTGATGCACCTACTCAAGGGAATTCACACCCGTGTTTCCAATCCAGCCACAACCCCCCAGCCTCATCCGGGCAGGGCTCCTCTGAGGGCAGTGATGCGCTACGTACACGGCCCATTAATCAGGGCAACACTGGTCAGACCCTGGGCCTCTTAACGGGCGAGGAGCTGTAGGCTTTCTGCATAATACTAATCATGTAAAATGGATATGCAGGCAGATCTGCTTATCTGCTCCAGAAGTCCATTCAGCGGGTTCCACTTGAGGGTAATGGCTGGAGGAAAGCAGGCTCTGAGTTACCCCCCGTAGGTGCATCAATGCGCTGGGTCGTGCCGACTCATCAAAGAAAGTGTCTTGATTGGCCAGGCAGAGGTTGCTATGTAACGGCGGCAGTGTTAGAGGCTGTGGCCGCGCGCAGCGTATTATTATTTTGGTCTGGTCACATGACCCGGCTCCCTTGTCACCACATTCGGTGTCAACGCAGACGTCCAATCACCATGCAGCTAGGTGAAGCTAATTGTAACTTGAGAGTTTATACGAGCCCTTGTAGCGCATTGTGAAGCTGTTTGGGAGCTGCTGGGTGTCCCTAGCTTCAGGAACCCAATGTTCTCGTGTCCGGCTAGATAACGGCGCTGTAATTGTTACGGCAGAGGCCCTCCTTCTTGTAGAGGATGGCCATCATCTCTTCTCCCTCACGCTCACACTGCTTCTTCTACGTAGTTTGTTGAAGCTCGCTCCCTGGTCATGTGATCAGGCAGATAAGAATGTGACTTCAGACGAGGTTCCAGGGATATGGGGTGACAGCAGCTGAAGCTTACATACTGTGAAGAGGGAATGCACCACCCACTAGGCCCAGCTTGTGGCGTTTGGTCTTCTGATGAGCCTACAGCTTACTCTGTGGTCTTTGAACGCAGCCTCACTGATAGACGGATGTCGAGCAAGGCTATGATTCCATTCAAGGGTGGAATAGCATTGTTTTTTGTCACGTTCTGTGGTCCGGCGAAAAACCAAAAAATATAAACGGATCTCTTCAAACCACTGGCCTTCCCAGGTCCTCTGTGGTTCTACAGATGGTTGTCTAGTCATATTGGAGGCAGAGGCCTACAAGGAGATATTGATTTGGTTGTAGATTAATAGACTTGGATTAATTTGAGTTGCATAGATTAAAAAGTCGTTGACACGTAAGCTTTAGTTGCTCAATCCCCGACAGTGGAAGAAAATAACATTTGCGTTGTATATGATTTGGACATTTTAAATTGATTTGAGAAAATAAAAAAACTATAGTCCCACACTTTTTGTTTGGATAATATTAGATGACTATGACCCTTCCTCTCCATCTCCCCAAACCCAACCCCACGATCATCTGTGAGAGAGCCCCCATCCTGTGGTAACGATTTCCGCTTGGCTGTGCTCCTAACAGGGTGTCGTAGTCAGTCCTCAGCACAGTTCCTTAGTGGAGACCAAGAGCCATGGGCCTTTAGGGGAGGTCTAGCAGGAGAGTTTCAGGTATCCAATGCACTGACTTCACCGCAATGCTACAAGTGTCATGATGAGTGTAAAACGAAAAAGGAACAAGGTGTTGTGCATATGCTGGTGTGAACGTATTTGGTCTGTTTACGGTGAGCTGATTGTAGTGTTTTGAGAATGGGTGGGAAGATGAGATCCACACCTCATCAGCCTGTGAGGCATGATGAACGGGTAGACTGACCCACATTATCACAGAACCAGTGTTTGGCACCCTCTAATTGAACTAAAGTTTCTTTCAGCAACGGCCCAAAGGAGATGCTGCTTTTCCCAAGCGCACGCGGTCGCAAGCGAGCATGGCTAGGTTTTTATTTTCATGACATCTCATTTCTTTGCAGGACAAGCACAGCGCAAAAATTATCCCCTCCCCACCCTTTTGCCCGCGCAAGCGTTAAGCATTGAGCGCCAAGCACGTTCGCCAGCGGAAAACTCCACGATCAAACAAACCAAACGTATTCTAGAGTCGTACACGCATCTGCCGCCCGGCTGGTGAATGACAATTTTTCGGCTAAGCCCCTGAGTTTCTCAGAATCCTGGTTTGTTCCTGGAGTTTTCATTTCCTCTCTCTGCGCTCGCATCATTAATTTTCTCAACAGGAGTGTCCTGCGCAGCTCTATTTTGCGATGTCTTAGCAAAAGGGAAAGAAGCATCTCCTTCAGCCAGTGAAGCCCTATTCAGACCAAAACACTACCTGCTTATCCTACCCCAATAAGTCCCCCACAAAGTTGTTTACACACGGCCAGAACGACTTCTTATTTGTTGTTTGTTTTCCTTGCTGCAGTTCTGCCCTGTCGGATAAACAAGAATGAAACACTGAATTATGATGCCCCACAAGAGCCTTGATATGCGATAACAAACCAAGCGGTACTTGTTTGCCTCAGTGTCTTGTGATCCGACAGTGGCTGGGCTGTAGCAGAAGGTGAACTGTGAGCCATGGCTACCCCAGCCCCTGGTCTCAGGGAAACTGAACCTCTGCTTTGATATCCACAGCGGTTGTTGCCAATAGAGGGGGCAAACGATCTTTTCTTCCAGCCGCCCCCTTCAATGCCAACCTCCAAAATCTATTCCATAAGGCCGTACTTCCCCAAAGATGAGGTAAGACTTCTTATTATGATCTATTTGCATATTTAAGAGTGCTTGTTTTTAGGGCTTAACTAGAACGGTGCAGAGACTCTGCACTGTTTTGGTCACGCTGCACTCTGAATTCTTTGTAGTGACTCCAATTTTGGTTATTATTTGATTCTTCTCAGCCTCAGTTGTGTGTCTCTTAGCCACTTCAAATGAGCGGAACACATCTATCTTATAAAGGGGAATACTTGGGAAGGTTGCAGCATATCGTTTTCATTATTTAATAGTCCCTTACCCCGGAAACGCACCCTTCCCTCCTTTCTTGAACACTGTTGTTTGTGATTGCTGTTCCCCATCCGTTATCAGTTATTTTTCTGCGCTGACGGTGTTCTCCTAGAATATTAAAATGTCAGTTCTTGCTCTCGTGTTGTACTTATGTCAGCAGGGGGGCCGACCATGCTAGTGTCAACAATCAAATCATTGAGGCGTACACACAAATGGCAATACATAATAACTGCTAAAATACAGACAAGGACACTTTAATATAGCCAAAATCCATAACCTGGTGAAAGGCTCACGATATAGTCATCCTAAATACTAATACTTATTTCAGTCCGATTGTATGAATATTATTGATTTGTTTATCACCATTCAAGTTCTTATGCTGATTGGACTTCTGGACGTACATTTCAGCGTGTGCTCAGTGTGTAGGTTCCCCCTCACCGTGCTAACAACAGCCCTGCCGCCCGTCTCTCTCTCTCTTTGCAGACCGCCATCTATTCAATCTGCAAAGAGATGTACTCTGAAGGAATGGAGGAGGAGGTCCCCTTCTCTGACCAGGACTCAGATCTCATAGGGGACCGGTAAGACTGGCGGCATCTCTGTTGTATGACCTCTCGTCCAATGGTTAAGCTCTGTGGCTCTGCCCTTGTGTCTGGGGAAATGCTAGTACATGGACGCACTACTTCTGTTCTATTGGATTCCCCTTTGAAACAGTTCTACCTTGATATTGCTTTGTCTGGGACTTCCAAGAATTGTGAGGTGGTATGCTGCACGCATCAAAAACACTTGAGGAAAATATTAAAACTATCTTTATTTTTAACAAACTCTAAATTGGAATAATTAGATATGACAATTAGGGTGTTTCAAAGTACAGGATGTAAATAACTACCAAAAAAATTCAATCTACAAAATAAGAGCAGTAGAAAATATGAAGGAGAATATGAAGAAAAGACATTTGAAGACGGTATATGCTACACTATTAAAGCTATCAGCGATGTTGGGGGACGTCTCTTCTGTTGTTAGTTGAAGCGAGATCCCAAACCAACAGAGCCAGCTCACCCCTCCCTTCCGTGTTTCGTGCATCCAGTAAAAACCGTCATGATCGCAGCGCAAAACCCCACAACACCCACTCCTTGTCGGTGATTGGTTGGAATACTATTTATTTTGGTTTTGAGTGGTTGGTAGTACCATTTGTTTCTGTGTATGATCTCAGAGCACAGGCTGCCTACAGAGACGTGTTTTTTCGACGGCCTGCTTACGGGGCGGGCGGATAGCGGATCGTGAGGAAAGATCAGAGGAACGTGATCATTAATGTTACGGTCTAGAATCGCTGATACAACCTTTAACCACTATGCAGAATTGTACATATGTTTCTTAGTTACATAGTAATGAATTCCAGTTCCTCTTAGAGGTAACCTTGTTGGGGGAGCGTCAGTGCGTTCGCTGTGGTCACCGCTGCCGTCCACCAACAGGTTAGTGGGCGGGATCCTGAGTCTGAGTCCTGACTACGGCTTCGTGCTTGAGGACGAGGAGGGCATCTGCGGCTACGCCATCGGCACAGAGCACGTCAAGCCCTTCGTCAAGAAGTGCAAGCTGACATGGATCCCCTGCATGCAGGAGAAATACCACAAGCCAGACTGTGAGAAGGATCTCTCAGACGCAGAGGCAAGGGCGCACGTCGTGGTTTCCCCTTTGTGAACGTGTATCTAGAGCAACCTTACAGACCCTCAGAGGCCTGCCTCCATGCTTTATTCTTTTAACAACTAACTTTTTGAGACACAGCTTTTTATTGAAGATGTTTCTTACAATCTTATTCTATTAATTGACTTCCTCTTTAGAGCTGTCCTGTTATTGTCGTATTTGTTCAGTGGACCTTGACCCCCCCCATGGCCTGCTGGTGAACTCAATGCCTGCTCCCTCTGCTCTCTTCCCCGTGTAGAAGATGATGCTGAGCTTCCATGAAGAGGAGGAAGGCCTTCCGGAGTCCTTCCTCTCAAACTTCCCATCGCTCATCAAGGTGGACATTCACGCCAAGGTCACCGACCCCAGCGTGGCCAAGAGCATGATGGGATGTTTGTTATCCTCCCTCAAGGCCAACGGTGAGCAGGAACTACCCACTTCCACCACTGCCTCATCAAGCACTCTAACTGTTCAGAGCTCCCCCAAGTCCTTGTTTATTTCCACCCAGTTGCTAGTGTGACATCCATTTCACGTTCCCAGTTGAACCCGGTGCCGCTCCCTAACGGCGTCCTTCCCGCCCTCCCTGACGCCAACAGGTTCCAACGGCGCCTTCTGCGAGGTGCGGCAGACGGACAAGCGCATGCTGGACTTCTACAGCAAGCTGGGCTGCTTCGAGGTGGCCAAGATGGAGGGTTTCCCCAAAGACGTGATCCTAATGGGCCGTAGCCTCTGAGACCGCCCGCAGCGCCCCCTCCCCGCAGCGACGGCTCTGCGGGCGGAAGGTGAAGCGGGGGGGGGCGGGGGAGGGCCGGCGGTGCTCGTTCGACACGTCACGGCGAGAGGGCTGGTTTTATATCACCGTCTCACCCTCTGGGCCGGCACCATGCGTCCTGTCTGCACACTGGGTCACATGACGTACGCTGCTCCGCCTGGCTGGTGTGGACAGGGCCCTGAAGGTATCGGCCTCGGTCACTCCCATCCATTGTCGCCTCGATATCGACACACGCACCACATTGCAACGCCTCTGTATCTGGGAAACAGTGGAGGAATCGTAGTGCCACCCGGTGCTTCGGCCCGCCACCCACACGGAGGGAATGCAACTATTGTAGGAAGGAGAACGGCTCTGTATCAGTGCAACGTTGTGCTTCTGTGCACACATTTAGGAAAAAGAGGAGCCAACAAGGTCCTCCAGTATGGTTCTATTGGAACCGTGGCATTACCCTGTGAAGGCAGACCCAATCACGTACAGGTAGTCGGGGTCAGTCTGTTCGGTGGTCGCTGTATGACAGACCCCCGAGGATGAGGAATGAGACTACTGAGATTACTGATCTTTTACACAATACGGTGCTCAAAATATATTCTCGCCTGCAAAAACCCCTCCATAGAAATATGATCCTTTTTTTATTTAAACGTTTTTGCTTCAAGCATACGTTATAGTTCCCTCGTTACCTTGGATTTTGACTAATTGCATTTGACTAGCTTTCTTATTTCTAATCTGCGGCAGGTCCAAGAAGTGATTGAGTTCCAACGTTGAAACAACATTTTTAGCTACAGGAGTTCAGGAGCTGAAACCTAGACTAGAGAGGAACGGTTCAGTGGCCCTTACTGTAGAGGAGCCAGTTCACCATGAAACCAACTGTCGGTTCTCTAGTGAGCCATCTGAGCTACGTTCAATAGGTTGCACTGTAACTAAATGTCCCGATGTACCATGCCCAACATGCTTTGGTTGGCATGGTGATAGAGAGCTGTCCCATCACATCTGCTAATTGCATTCCTCTCCACATTGTTTACAACATTACACACATGCACACACTGAACCAACACACATGCGTACACACACTTCAGCCAGTGTTCTCTTGGTCATGGCTGCACACACGCCATTGATAAGGTCATTAAAACCCACCTCATCCTACTCCATTGCTCAGGGAGGGGGGCGGTGGTTTAAATATTCCTATGCCTTTTCGTATCTTTGTTTAACGTTTTATACTCTTAACGTATTTCCCCATTTATCTTGTTTTGTTTTGGAGATCCTTAAACAGAGGTTTAAAGAAGCACTTTGACTATAACTAGCGTTCATCTGGATGAAGGGGATCCCCTCTTCAGTAGCTGCCTGCCTATGTGATGTTTGATTATGGTGTGCATTTATATAATGTGCATGAGGTGTATTGGATTTGCTGTGGCAGCCATTTGTAGTGAGCTCATGCAAGCGTAGAGGGAAGAAGCATGCCGCAAGCCTCCATGGCCATAATACTTCATGACATGTCCATAAACACTGATTAAATATGAAAAATGAAGTGTCATTTTGTATTGTATATCTATAGACAACTTGTTCATAATAATGTCTGTTTTTCCTTAGCGAACGCAGGCCTTGTAATGTTAGCCACTTGTACAGCCATCTTTCACGATTGTCTCAGTTGTGAGAATCACTATCTCTCTCTCGCTCTCTTTCTCTCTCTCTCTCTCTTGGTGGCAACACTCGTTTTAAGGGTAAATTGTGCTGACTGTTCTTTCTATTCTATATTCTGTCATGCTGAGAGCTGACAAATACATGAAGGAAAGGGTTGATTGTACATTTTGATCAAGGTGTTGTAGGGTGAGTGAGGGGGTACAAGTATCGATTTATGAAACATTTGTATTTACGTTGAGATGATCCATAAAAATAAATAAACCAAGATACGTGTTACTTTGTTTAAGTTTACTCCATTTATTTCCTTTTGCTTAGCTTTGCTCTAATCTGCACATTCCTTATTAGGTCACATGGGACCGTTGAAGCTCTCACTTTATCATAACTGAACAACGATTCTGTCTAATGATGTTTGCATCTGAAAAAGGAAGAGTCAGACAGTCCTTAAGTTTTGTGATTGTGGCTGAAGGCAGTAGCAGTACTGACAACAACCACAACACATTTTCTTTGGCGCACAATGATGACAAGCCCTCTGGCGTCATAAGCAGCGTCGCACTTGTCATGCTGTAGCGGGTTCGTTTTCTAACAGCGTGTTCAGGTAAAGTGTGCATTATAATTATAGGCAACATGTCTTGTGGCGATCATGATCACGAACACGGCACAGACTGCGGGGGTATGAGCCAGCCCAAACTGGAAAGTTTTCTCTTCAGTAAGTATTAAACTAAAGGCCCGATGAACCAGCTAACGTAGCATTGATTTAGTTTCGCACATGTGGTTCGGGGCCGGGGGTCCGATCCTCGGAAACAGATGCACGGTTTCTAGGATGTTTTATCTTAAATAAAAGTGATGCATAATCACTCGTGTCTTGATTTACAGTTTATGATCTTTCAGACGATTACAATATCCTGTACACCACACACAGTGACTTAACTGCATAATTTTATTTTTTAAAGGCTGCGAACTCTCCTCCAAAGTACCATTTTACACTTTCCAAGGGGATGAGGAGGAAGACTTGGAACACTTTCTTGAATTACGGACGGTATTTGAATTGCTAATGCATGTTTAGTTGTTGGGCATGATGTGATCCACGGCTGTGGATGCTTTACTCTGCCATCCACTTTTGTAGGCTGTCACTGATTCGCGGTAACTAACACATGCTACCCGTCCACTCAAGGTTTGCATTGGAGAGGGTGCCAAAGAAGAGAGCAATGTACTGGAGGTGACGGCCAAGAACCACCTCGGAAAGACCATTTCAGTGCCTATCGCCCACCTCCATATCAACTGCCTGCCTATGGTAATTCTACAATATATTTACACAATTTCACTATTCCATCCATTATTGATCTTCAATGTATGTTCTTCAAAAATATTGAATCTCAATACTTTGTATTCAGGTAAGTCTAGGAGAGTTTGAACTCAAGGCCCCAATAACCATCCGACTTAAGGCTGGGACTGGACCTGTCACCGTTAGCGGTTTGCATCTTATCGGTAATTATCTGTCACCCTCTTTCATTACTCTAACTCATGTACTTGCACCCACTCGGACGCACGCACCACCCTGTTTAGGTTGGAAAATGTGACGATGATCTTTACTCAAAATATGACAACTTTGTTGTTGTTGCCTAGTCAAATTAAACGGTTGAAATTGCTGCACTGAATATACTTGAGAAACTATTGATGACAATCCAGAGAGTTTGTTATAAATTGGTCTTGAATGTAAAAGCAAACTTATGATCTTGTGTCTTCCTTGCCTCCATAGCATCTGAGGCTTCAGAGTCCGACTCTGAAGAAGAGGACGATGACGAGGAGATGGACGAAGAGATCGTCCCCATAATGCCAGCTAAGAAGAAGCAGAAGTCCTAGTGCCGTGCAGGTTTTGGAACTGAGTCATCGTTTTTTTTTTTTATTAATGCCATGCGCCTTGTTGTTTTTTACCTTTCAAACGGGTTTATTCCTTCTATGGACTTCAACAAGGAATACTGTCTAAGGAAGGGGGATTGTATTTTGTGAGCCCTGTTTCCTTATGGGACTGTTGGCCTTCTCCATCACCTCCGTCTTCAGTCCATCTTATGCCAGCTCTGGTTTAGAGCTCACTTCGCAACCAGCTGTTCTTGACTGCGGGCAGGTAATGTTTTTCATTCAGACGAACATGTGTTTTTGTTTTGATTTTTATCAAATGAAAGGTATTTTATAGTGGGTGTGTGATGAGCATTGGGATAATAAAACCACATTTTTACGAATGTGTATGCAAAGTTCAATAGTTACATACTGCTCAAGTCCTTGTCTCAAATCGAAATATTAAAATGATTTTCTATCTTTATTAAAAACGTAAGATACATTTGGAAATTACCTCTTTTTTTTTTTCATCAGATTTGTGCGAAAGCCAATTCCATAATTAATATATAAATTTAAAGAATCTGCGTAAACAGAAATTTAGGCAAAACTTAAGGTAAATAGCCATTCCTATCAGAGCAGGCTACTGTCAATGTAGCAGTATAATCCCTTTTGGAATCAGAAATCCAGATGTGTGTGGGTAAGGCAGACAAACTCAAATCTGAGTGAAAGGGGATATCACTTTCTTTTGCCACTTTTTTTTTTGTGGACCATCATGCTGCTGGGATCTGTAAGTGTGTTTTGGCCAACACACTCGATCAGCAGTTGTAAAAAAGGTCTATAAAGGTTTCAAAGCTTTATCCAAACGCGCAAACAAATATTCTTGGATATAATGTATCCGTAACGAAACCGAAAACAAGGCCTAACTCTACCTCTGCCCCTTGCCTTCCTGCTTTCTGGACCAGTCTCTGTGCTATCCCCCCCCAGAAGTTCTATAACAGGCGGTTCACTAGATCCAGGATTACTACATGCCTAACTGTAAAGAGAACCTGAGGTTTGTCAGGGCTGTCTTCACAATGGCGTAACGAGGGCGTTCTAGAGAGAGACAGGAGTGTTTGAGCGAGTTGTAGTTGGTCCCAAGAAGTGATCATATAATCCTCTTGATTGTCATGGAGCATCAGAGATGTAACGGGGTCACTTTCCCCACGTATCGGCGCGCAGTGTTTCTGATCGCAGCCCTTTGTTGGCAGGAGACACACGGCTCCATGTTCGCAGTCCCTTTTATTCAGACACAATAGAGACCCACTCGGCCCTGGCTCTAGTCTCTACACGGCCATGGAACTAGAGGATTAAGCTGTTGATGGGGTTCAACTCAGAGGTCTGAGGGATAGCATGATGAATAACACCACACTGATTACAAATAATAGGAAAGCACACACATCGTCTATCTGAATGAATGTATTGATGGCCAGATTTTTTGCCTCATGTCGGAGGCAAGTGATAGCAGGCACTCCTAGATGACTATATTTGGTTAATAAATTATCCTCTTTACTCATAGTACAACTGTTATTACGGAGTCACAGGACTGTAATGGGACAAAAAATATGAAATGTCTTCCGAACGGTAGCCTAGTCTTTCTATACGCACAATGTGAGCGGTATTCATATCTTGCTGCCATGGTAACCGGAGAGACAACCACATGTGTGATTTCTTTAATGGCAGCTTTCCTTAAGGGAGCAGGATGAGGTATCTTTGGAACAACACCATTGCTTGATTGCGGTGCATTGGAGCTGTAAGATCAATAGGTGTGGCTCTCTGGCTGTGGTTCTCATCAAGTGCCATTTTAATGTTAAGTCCTATGAACAAGTGGACAACAATGACAAGCACCTTTTTGACTGCCTGAGTTAAGGGAACTGGCTGAAATGGCTTCATGATAGTACCAACTGGGACTTGAACAACAAAGATAACCAAACGGTTTATGAAACAGAAGTTGTATTACTTTTCAATCTATTTATAGGTGACACTGCAAAAAGCATAGAAAATATAATCGGTTTTTAAAAAAAAAAAAAAACAAGTAACTACACTTCAAACAACATTGGAAATGTAGGCCATTTTCTTTAACTATTTTTTATATATGGACTCCCTTGTCTATCCTAAGGCAAGGCCGGATCTTGCCGGGGTTAAGGAATGTGTGATGTTCCCATGAAGAGTGTATGTATTATGTTTTATGTGATGTGATGGTATTCATGATATGATACACAAGTTGTGACCCAGTTTGCTATAGATAGACAAAGAAGCATCCATATCATATCTCCATGCCACCATAACCCACAAACATAATACGTCACGGGAATGTCACACAGTAAGGTACTGCTTCTGAAAAGGTGATCTGCATGCCACCGCCTGCCAGGGAAGGACAGATAAATAAGGGACAGGAGAGGCCAGGTACAGGAACATCAAGACAGTTATAGCTTTAACGGCCGTATCGGCTGGTGGATCTGTTTCAAGACACCCTACACTTTGTTTTAATAAAGTCTATTTCAGTAGTCCTTCTAAAACATGATCATCACAATATCTGGTCTACTCTTTATGTCCGATATGTCGGTGCAACTTGTAGCTAAAATGGTTGACCATAACAATTTAATGTTCCAGCAACTCAAACAAAGACCCAAGTTAACCATCTTCTCTGAAGAGGTCCTCCATATTTTAGTTCCCCCCCCTTGCATTTCTAACCTGACCAAACTGACACGGAAACCACTTCAGACGCATGCTTATGCATACCATACAATCAGTGCGGGTTTAAACATAATCCTAATAATGATACAAATAATGACTCTTAGTGACTACGCTTCGTCGACTTGGCCGTTGCTTGGCTTGTCAGGTCCAATACGTCTGAGGCTTCCTGCAGGGGTCGGGGCAGCGCTCGTGGCTGTAAAACCAGCACAACCCTCCTAATAAACACACGCACACTACAGCGCAGAGTTAATCATAAGGCCTCTGGTAAATATCTCTTTCAATAGATTACTGTCTGAGGAGAACACCTGGAAACAGGGGCCTTGAAGAGGAATTCCTCATTTTCCGACAATATGTCCTTTGTTGATCACCAGGCTGCAGAGCGTCCGGTTCACTCTCCCATGTGGATCTCCAACGCTGCCCTAAAGCAGGGTTTGTCAATGTTAAGGTTTCCAAGCAGGCGATAGGCTTCATGTCCTGTTTTCTATTTCAGTAGACGCTTCTGTACAAAGCGACTGACTGTGATATTCCTTGACTTGATATGTCTGTGTGTAGGACATGACTCCTCACATGGTTTGGCTCAGGGCCTAGTCTACCTAGAGGAAGACGAGGGTCATTGGGAATCAAACCCAATTTCAGACAACACTTGCAGGATGTGTTTCATCCAGGAGCAGAACGGTGTTATGGCTGGAGGGATCTGGGTGAAATCAGACTAATGGTGGAATGCATGAGTCTTAAGAGGTTCTCTGAGTCGAGAGCCAGGTGGGAGTCTGCTTGCTCCGACATGCATCACAACACATGCTACACATCGGCCGACTAGTATCTATCCCCTCCAGGCATAGGTTATGGATGCCTGATTATCGCCAACCCCACCTGGATCCGGAGGGTTCTCCAACACCTCTTGGGTCTTCAGTCTGGCCGGCATGGCGGGGAGATCGTCTGGAGTGTTTCCGCTTTCAGTCGGCTGGTCAATGCACTCACTCACTTCATCATCTACCTGTTCCTGCAGCAGCTCCCCGTAGGAGAACATCGCCTGGTATCCATCCACAGACTCAGACCCATTCTGTGTCAGATCCTAACAGCTGGATCGGTGGTAACTGTGTTAGTGTGAAAGAAGGCTCTTTTACCAATAACCTTGAAAGATAAATAAAAAGGAGACATCGAGATTAATTATACAATAGATCCGCATTCGACACTGTTTCCCTCTCTGATAAACGAGTGGAAAAATTAGTGAAACACCAGCTATGTCAAAACCTAAAGTTGCTATGGCAACAGCTTAAGCATGCTACATCGTATCTTTTTAATCAACAATGGCAAGCCTGTTCGCCTCATAATAAATGCACCATCATTTATCAAACACGCAATCACTGACTGACTGGCAGGAACAGATCCATTCCAGAGACCTGTTTGACTGTTGAACAGAGATGATGGACATACAGGGGCAGGGGGGTCATCCATAAAATAATGTCCAATCCCATCTCTGGGGAGGGGGCGGGAGTGACGAGGGAATGGAGAAGGACAGGAAGAAAGGAAGGATAAGAAAGAGACCGGAAAGAAAGACAGAGGCCTCTGTTAGTATGAGAGCCAACTCTTCACTGGTTAGGTCCTGAAAACAACAGCTGCAACACAGCTGACACTTCCCAACACACGCACACGCACACACACGTCTCCAACGTACAGGCAGGGCTTCAGGCAAGGGTGTGTTACTCTGCTGTGAACCCACCTGCCACAGCTAAGAACAGCTGTCATGTGCATCATGTGCACCTTACCGAAGCTCCGCCTCTCACTCACACACACGCACACGTACACACATACACACACTCGCGCACACACAAACACACACGCACACACACACACACACACACGTACACACACACACACACACACAAACACACACGCACACACACACACACACAAACACACACAAACACACATACACACACACACACATTCGGTTGACTTCTGCACAAATGGATGAACGTGTACTATCAGGGTGATGACAATGGTTCCCTTGGCACCTGTACACACATGGCTCCCGCAACAGGATGTGACACGCATGCACCGGTGCAGCACAGGGTGGCCTCTGCCACGGTGGGGCGGAGGCTCCTAGCAGGCTGCCGGCTGTGAACCCATTGAACCTCCTCACAGTAGAGTAACCTTTGCTGGGGTGCCCGGGTGGTTCACCGGGTAGATCCCGTAGCATTAAGGCCCAGTCCCGACCGCAACGACCTGGGTTCCACTCCTGCCTATCTCCCATACCTTCCTGACCATCTCACTCTATCATAAAGCATAAAAACGGATCTTTAACAAGACTAACTTTTGCTTGGTCATCAGGTGACGCCCTGTCCCTTATGGTGTAATTATGTACCAAAATAAACGAGGATGTGTGAATGTAATGTAAGCAGAAATACAAATGAAAAATGATTCAGGGGCCTTTGGAATATCGTCTATAACCAAGGCCATACTGAGTTCTTTCCAGGCTGATTAATAATCAATTGTGGACCAATTTAAATTATGCATTAGTGTTGTGTTTTTTTGATTTGCTGTGCTGGGTAATTCAGTGGTATTCATTCCTTTGTCTGGAGAATGAATCAGTGTTAAAACGATTCGAATAGGGGCTTGCGTGCTTCTCCCAACTATGCGATAGGAAACACCGAGCCAGCATCGTACCACCTCTCTTTCCACTGTAACTGAATCCCAACTTCATCGCTCGTTGTCTTTCGCTTTGCACGCATTCAACGCCCTCCAAGCCGCTGGCAGGTTAGGAGTGCAGCGCAAACCATGGTTCTCAGTCATCGATTTCAGAGAAATCTCTTTGAGCACAGGGCCAAACAAAGAGGTGGGCTGCGCGTGTGTGTGCGTCTGTGTGTGTCTGTGTATCTTTTTGGGTGGAAAAGGTCCATAAATATGTGATGAGCTTCACCTTCCTCCACTATGTCTCTGATTATCTCTTCCTTCAAACTGTGCACCTCCTCCCCCCTAACCCACAGCACCCTCCCCCGTCTCTTGTCTCCTCCCCCCATCAGCCCCTCCCTCCCCCTCTCCCCCCCAGCGAGGGAGGAAGGGGGAGGGGACCAATGAAAGGAGCGTGAGTGACAGACAAGTAGACGACTGCTCTGTCCCGGCCTTCATTCATTCACTCTGCTTACATCCTCCAACCGCTGTCCCTCCCACCCCCACCCCCCCCTCCTCCACTTTGGGACCCAGAAAATGATACCCCTGAAGGAGCGAGAGGGAGCAGGGGGAGAAAAGAGGGAGGGAGGTGCTATACTTATCACTTATTGCTGCTCCTCCGTGACTAAGCTTACCGATCCCCTCATGAGACAAAGAGAAGGACAGATATGGAAGGGGAGAGCATAGGGTGAGCTGCCCTCAAGGAGCCAGTATGAGCCTATACCGTCCGTGACTAAACCCGCCCTCCCTTGAAATAGACTCCTCACATCCGGAATTCTTTTTGTGTGTTTACATAACGAACGGATAGCGGATCAGATACAGGGTGTGGTGAGGTAAACAGAAGTGGTTCACCCGACAGAAATATCAAATGAACAAAACACACACTCCTTTTACCCATTACAAACATCCCGAGTACGCAATACATTCCAAGCATGCGTGCGTGCGTGTCAAATGGCGTTTGCAACAGCGCAACACTGCGCAACATAGAGTTTTATATACAAAGCGATAAGAATGACCATGAAATACCATCGGCTTGTTTTAATGTCTTATATTTAATTTTTTGGTGTACTCATCATCTTGTACAAAAAAGTCACGAAAAACTTGACAAATTAGTTTGGAGTCCATTGTGTGTGTGTGTGTGTGTGTGTGTGGTGTGTGTGTGTGTGTGTGTGTGTGTGTGTGTGTGTGTGTGTGTGTGTGTGTGTGTGTGCGCGCGTGTGTGTGTGAACGTCACATGGAGTGCATTGGGGAAGATCCCGCATGCTTTCAGCTACTGACAGGAAATGAAGAGCTTGACACTTCCAAGAAGCCCGACAGTAGTCTGCGTCTTGAGGCACGAGAGTCTATGGGTCCTTGGTAGGGCCCTTGGACAAAGGATATGATGTTGTTGTTGTTTGTTTTTCTACATGTACCTGTTCAAACGGATTCAAGAGCCCATATTTACAGTAACACTTACAGGCCAATCAAATGCAACCACATATACTAAATAATAATAATAATAATAATAATAATGAAATCAGACCCATGAAGATGGATATTCGTAGGTAGAAATGAATTCATTTCTCTGTGTTATTGTAATGATTCGAGGCGGGGGGTGGGAATGTTGGGGTTTAGGTTGACCTGAACGTGTTGGACTAACCAGTCCCTTCCCGACCGGACCACCAAGTCAGCCTATGACCACCCAGTCTCCCAACGTACACAGCGGCAGCGTAGTGGAACAGTTCTAACGGTTTATGTTCAGGGCCACCAGAGCAGGGATTCACCCCTAATGTCCAAACACAGAAAAGATGACTGAAGCCAAAGCTTCATCTGGCGCGCTTCCCCAAAAGTATGCTGAAGAATCTGTTGTTTGAAACCAAGTCCGTTCCGGAGTGGGGCCCCGCGCCGGGAGTGAGAGGACACCGTGGAGGTGAGGGGAAGGAGGGAGGAAGAGCCGTAGGAAGGAAGGAAAGGAAAGGACGACAACGTGGCTCACCTCCGAGAAAAAGAGGCAAACGACAACATAGCCGAGAAAGATGGAAACGCAGACGGCTGAAAGCTCCCCCCGCCGGCCGGCGGCCCGTTAGCTGGTGACGTAGTGCTTGACCGCGTTCTGCCCGTACAGCCCGTAGAAGTCTGGGTGTCTGGGGGTCTGGGGCGCGTCCATCCAGTCCCGCACGGAGAGACCCTGCAGGGGCTGGCCGGAGGACAGCGAGGGCTGGGGGGGGAACTCCTGAGAGCCCATCCAGGGGAAGGAGTCCGACGGCGGGTAGGGCGGCCGTCCCCGGGGAGGCACCCGGGTGCAGCAGCAGTTATCCAGGGAGCACACCAGGATCTTGCGGCCGTACTGCGGCAGCACGTTCTGCTGCTGGGGGCCGGCCCCTCCGGGGTAGGGGCCCTGGGGGAACATGGAGCCCAGCGGGTGGGCCGCGCCCCCCAGCTCCGCCATGCGCTGCTGCTGATGGGCGGAGCCGTCCAGGGCCCTGCCGCTGGGGCCGGGGCCCGGGTGGGGGGGCTGGGAGGCCAGGCCCTCGGGCGGGTAGAGGGAGGACGGGCCCCGCAGGCCGTGGTGGTGGGAGGGGTCCCCCAGGAAGGCCCTCTTGCTGCCGGAGCCCAGCAGTGGGGGGTCCGGGGGGCCGGAGGGGCCCGGGTGCTGGCCCTCGGGGAAGGCCGACGCGTGCTTCCTCTTCTCCAGGGAGGAGGAGCAGGAGGAGGAGGAGGAGGAGGAGGAGGAGGAAGCTCCGCCTCTCGGGGCCGAGACGCACTGCAGAACGGACGAATCGCTCAGCGGTTCTGTGGAGAGGTGGGAGGGATCACAGGTTAGACCCCCCACATATGGCCGAAGGGTAAAAGAATAAAAGCCAAAATAGGGTCAATACGAGAGGAAAGCCAGAAGTCGTTCTCCTCACCGCTGAGCACCTTGCGGAGGCTCTGCTCCCTCTTGGTGACCTCAGAGAGGAGCAGGTGGGAGTTGAGCTGGCCCACTCTCTGGGGGGGCAGGGCGCTGTCCAGGTACCACGTTGACCTACCGCCGGACACACACAGGCAACAACCAGTGAGAACGGCTCGCCTTAAGGACGTAGCTCACTGGTAGACCACAACAGAAACGCTCACCTGTCCATTAGCAGCTGGTACGGCTTCGTGTTCTGAAAGCAGAAGAGGACCAGAGATGAGACTTCACGGTATTTGAACATACATAAATCAGCTAAAAGCTTTAATCAGTGCGTGAATTTTCCTTGCGTGTGAAGAAAACCACCTCAGGCGGCAGAGAACAGAAGTACAGAAACGAGCGTGTAGGCGACAAAACCGTTGCCTTCTTTCTGGGTGTGAAAGGTCTGGGCGTGTCTGTCTGCCGGTATTTGTCACCACACACACTCACATCTATATCCATCGGCTAAACTTCATTATGTTATTCGTTCCACAACTCTGCAAATCAACAAATCATTTGCAATTCATTTGTCCAGCACTGTGGATACACAATTTCCCTCCCTTTGAATATGTGCCTGTGACTGTGTGTGTTCGATGTCATGCTGTAACAGGATGTGTGTGTGTGTGTGTGTGTGTGTGTGTGTGTGTGTGTGTGTTTGTTCGATGTCATGCTGTAACAGGACGTGTGTGTGTGTGTGTGTGTGTGTTTGTTCGATGTCATGCTGTAACAGGACGTGTGTGTGTGTGTGTGTTCAATGTCATGCTGTAACAGGATGTGTGTGTGTGTGTGTGTGTGTGTGTGTGTGTGTGTTTGTTCGATGTCATGCTGTAACAGGACGTGTGTGTGTGTGTGTGTGTGTTTGTTCGATGTCATGCTGTAACAGGACGTGTGTGTGTGTGTGTGTGTGTTCGATGTCATGCTGTAACAGGACGTGTGTGTGTGTGTGTGTATGTGTGTGTTTGTTTGATGTCATGCTGTAACAGGACGTGTGGGTATGTGTGTGCGTTTGATCTCATGCTGTAACAGGACGTGTGTGTGTTTGTGTGTGTGTGTGTGTGTGTGTATGTTTGACGCCATGCTGTAACAGGGCGTGTGTGTGTGTGTGTGTATGTTGGAGAGGGGATGCAGGTGGAACAGTGGATAGGGCTCCCCCCTACCTTCATGAAGCTGATGTTCTCCGCCTTGTGGTAGACCAGCTGTGCCGAGCTCTTGAGTTTGTCAGCCTCCTGCCGCCTCTCTTTGAGCTGCTGGGCCTGCTGGGAGTTCTTGTGGCGGTACGCACTGTGGGCATTGTCCAGCAGCTGCATGGTCTCACTCAGGTCCTCCTCCAGAAGCGCCTGCATCCGGCGGTACTGGACTTTGACGTGCTCCTTCAGCTCGCTCACCGCATCCTGGGGGGGCGAGAGAGAGGAGGGATTCAGTCAATACACATGTCCACACTAACACACACACACACACACACACACAGACACACAAGTATGCTTCCATACAGTAGGGTTAGGGTTGAACAGCAGCTCCACAAACACACACCACGTCGTACAGAAACAGGACTGAATCTGAATGAGATCCACAATCTGGACCATGAGGAAATCAATGGCTCGTTAGTGTGCTATGAGAGAGCTCATTTATAGGAGTGGGGGGGTGGTGTGTGTGAGTGTGTGTGTGTGCGTGCGCGGGGGAGGGGGGCCGTACCTTCACCAGCGTCTTGTCCGTCTCCAGTCTGCTGAGCTGCTCATCGATGTTCTGAACGCGGCCATCCAGACGCTCCTGCTGTCTCATCAGGCGGCCCTGAGAGGAACCCCGCAACTCATTAGAGGGGCCCACACACACACGCACGCACACACCCACGCACGCACATGGCACGCACGCACGCACGCACACACCCACACACACACATGGCACGCACGCACGCACACACACACACGTACACCCATTCACGCAGCCACTTGTATGGCTGCACACACACGCACACAAAAAAAAACCCACAACCACACACACACGCACACACACACACATACACCTATTCATGCAGCCACTTGTATGGTTGCACACACACGCACACAAAAACACACACACACTCACTCACGCCCACACAAACAATGAAGCTCTGCTGAACGCCGGGCCGCGGCGTGACCTGTGCTGGACTGACGGCATTCGTCCGTCACCACGGCAACCCCTTCCCAGAATCCTAAACAGCCCGCAGCAAGAGGGGGTCAGCCAGCAGCACAAGGAGAGAAATCAAATCTGTGGACGATTCTGGTTTGTGAATTCATAGGGGATAATGAAACATCAAGCTAATGTTGGGACAAGCCCAAGCCCAACTCTCTCTCTCTCTCCCCCCCCCTCTCCCCCTCTCTCTCCCCCCCCCTCTCTCCCTCTCTATCTCTCCCCCTCCCCCCCTCTCTCTCTCTCTCTCCCCCTCTCTCTCTCTATCTCTCCCCCTCTCCCTCCCCCCTCTCTCTCTCTCCCTCTCTCCCCCTCTCTCTCTCTCCCCCTCTCTCCCTCTCTCTCCCCTCTCTCTCTCCCTCTCTCTCCACCTCTCCCTCTCTCCCCTCTCTCTCTCTCTCTCCACCTCCCCCTCTCCCTCTCTCCCCCTCTCTCTCTCTCCCCCTCTCTCTCTCTATCTCTCCCCCCCCCTCTCCCTCTCTCCCCCTCTCTCTCTCTCCCTCTCTCTCCCTCTCTCTCCCCCTCCCCCTCTCTCTCCCCCTCCCCCTCTCTCTCTCTCTCCCCCACTCTCCCCCCCTCTCCCTCTGTGTGAGCTGAATCTAAGGAGCACCGGGGCCAGCTCTAAAAGGCCTGGTGAGTGTAATCCCCTCTCCATTTACTGCAGGAGACGCAGATCAATCTGCCGCTAGAGGCTGACAGCTCCCAGGGATCAGCGGAGGGCAGGTAGAGGCTTTAATGAACTCATTCTGCATGGGAACGGCACCAAGCCCAAATAAGAGAAAAGACGCTGTCATGGCAACAAAGCGCCTGCGTATGTATTTATATGGGAAAGCTAAAAAAAAATGCATGTGCGTGTGCATGGGAAAGAAAGAGGGCTCTGTGTGTGTGCGTGTGTGTGTGTGTGTGTGTGTGTGTGTGTGGTGAAAGAGAATATAAAAAAAGGGCTAAACTCTGCCCCCTCTCTTCCTCCCGCCTTGCCCCATGCATGGCGCTCATTGTTTGCATTGGTCTGTGTGTCAGTGACAGATTGTCATGTCTGTGTGCGAAACACTGGTCTGCCCCCCCGCCTCTCTCTCTCCTAACCTCTCTCTCTTTCCCAATGTTTGCCAGGGTGGGAATGCGATTGATGGAAATCAATAGTGAGGCAAAAGGCTCCGCTCTCACACAAACACAACCCAACTCGAGTCAGTAACCAGGCCTCGTAAAAAGCAGGGCAACGTAGACGAGTGGATTAAGATAAAAAAGTGGAAGAAACAAAAGATGATCGGAAGAAAGATTGATCGACACCCAACAGTTAGTTCCGGCAGACACTCCTCCAGTTCCTAGGGAGCGGCCTGGAGAGCAGCTGGACGGGGGTACCACGGCAACAGGCCTCTCCCGGCTGCTACAGAGCTGCCCTGAGGACCCCCAGTGGCTTCAGGACCCCTCGCTTTACGCACCGTCGACTGCGCTAGGTTTTGCTAGGCTACCCAACTACAAGCGCTCGGACACTGAGGCAACGGGGTCAGACCAGCAGCCAGGGACGTCCGCTCAGAGACCTAAATCATTTTTTTTTAAAGTTTCAGTTCCTGTGGTAAAATATAGAATATGAAAGGACTGAAAAAGGCAGGGTCCCACCCTAGACGTGTGAAACTACAATGTGCTTTGTGTTACTGGAATATCAGCAGAGTGTGAAACCACGGGGGGTGGGGCCCTTCCATCAGCTTCAAAAGCCGGGCCCACGTCGCACAGCTATCACACCTGGAGGAGCAGGGTTTATAGCCACCGTAGAGCTAGCGTGGCAGTTGCGTCGCGCTCACGGCCCGCTGTCATAGGGGATTTCATTCCCTGACGCAACGCTGTCGGTCATCGCCTCTGCTCAGGAAATGATGCCATGAGGACTGAACAACAATGAAATGATCTGCCAAAACGGACACATCTAAGGGTCTGTGCGTGTGCGTGTGTATCTGTACAAATATAGTAACTTATACCGAATAACACAATATTTTCTGTGCTTATTTTCAATGGCACCGCGTGTCCAATCGCTCGGGCTTCATTCCTAAAAAGGTGGAAGTGCGCGCCGCCATCCCCTGTACAAAGGCCACGGTTACCTCAGCTCTGCCGTCATCGTCAGCAGCTGTGTGGACGAGAAATACAGACGAAGTTCTCCTTCATGAGCCACAAAGCAAACAATGTTGTTTAATACTTTTCCCCTATCAAATAGAATAAATAGGCGCTGTGTGTCTTCTGTTGACAGACACAGCTTTGTCTAGCGTAACTCCAGACTAATTCACCCCCAAGTAAGGACTGAGAATAGTTGACAAATTGAAGGCAGGGACACATATTATATTCCACATTAGACTATCCTTAGACGGGCCGACTCTTCTTACGTCCACAGACCAGAACTTGCCTTTTGGTTTTACCCTTCCTTTCGCCTCTGGTCACTTGATATTCATCAATATCGATTTTCCAAGACCCCCTTTCCCAAGCCTTATCCGGGCTCCAAGTGAGGTCAATGCATATCACATGTCAAATGAATGTAGGCCTATTCCTTTTGTCACCCACCCATGACACATCCCACATCTATTACAACCCCCACCCAACCAAACAACACCCCATTATCTTCATAGCACACACTTGTGTGAGGGAGTTATGGTAAAAAACTGGCCAACATTTCCACAAAGTATTGCTTTTATATTTTGCACTTGGGAGCAACCAGGAAGCTAGTTAAGGAGTGTTCCCAAAATGTTTTGAGACTTTATGAACGCATTCTACTTAGAAGTGAACTAACTGTGCGCGGTATAAAACAAGTGATTCATAAACCATTATAAACTAGCATTCCTGAAACCCTGGTTTAACATACCCTCTGGACAAAATGCATACAAAAAAAAGTTGGCTTTTGCATTGTAGCCCCAGGGTTTACCCTGACCCTGTCCCTCAGAGCAAACCATCTTGCTTATTTTGCCTTGTTCCCTCCAATCCTCCCTTTGTCCCATGTGCCTGAAATAACAGGAGGCAAACATTGGGAACATTCTGTTTGCTGATCTCCCCTGGCAGCGTGAAAGCCTACCTTTATCAAGATTAAACCCCCCCAATGATCACTGTCACCCCACTGCGGGGCCATTAGGTATCTGGACACCCCCGGGTCACGCAGGAAGCTCATGTTTAAATGAAGAGCCCGGGGCTCAATGGACACAGAGGCTCTTTCAGAATCAACCCACAAACTATTCCCCACGTCTGATGTCATCGGCCTGCCCTCTGCATTTCTGGGGAACTGACTCACAGTCGGAGCCGACACTGGGAGCAGCCGATAACGCAGCAGGCGTTCCACGGAACACCACTTCCTGGCCGGCCTTGCTCAGAGACCAGGGGAAGGTGAGGCTGCGTGGGAAGTCAGTCCTCCTCCTCATCAGTTTTCCTGAGATTGGTTTATTGCCTTCAGTACCTCCTCTTATGGGTTTCAGCGCCCACAGTGCAGCTCTGCTTTCCCTGTCCCCTCGGAGGCAAAGAGCCAAAGCCAACTGCTAAGTTATGAACTTGGTAAGATTGTGCTTTCATTCTGTGTTTATCACATCACCTCCTGGGGAATTCAAATTCTTTCCGTAAAACTGAGCGCAGTGGTTCCCAGGAGTGCGAGACTTCATAGCAAGAAGAGATAAGGGAACTTTGCCCTCCGACTGCTGTTGAAAAACCGATGTCTGATGTTTTTTAAAAGCAATAGGTTATTCATTTTTACTGCCTTTATATCTCTGCCCATTGGCATCTTTTGCACTAATAGCTGTCCTGGAATGGACAAGGATCCCGCTTTCTGGTTCCTTCTCAGGGTTTCCCCCCTTTCGGGTTTGGGTTTGTTTTGGGATGATTTTCCTTGGCCTTCGGTGGGCCTAGGGTTAGAGGTTGTAAATGTAGTACGACAGTGGCCTGTGAAGCCCATTCAAACTGTAACTGCAGGCCATACAAATACATTTGACTTGACTCAAGATTAAATGCAAAACAAGCATGTGAATTCAACATTAGAATAGAACAATTTGCACAGACAATGTAAAACAGGAAATACCTGACATCATACTCCACAATGGCTTTAGAGTTATAAGGCAGTGCTGGCGGATGGGGGCGCTTTTAATAAGAACACACTTAAGAAACAGCGGACCCCCTGTAGTGCACCAAGTGGGGGGGTTGTGAAGGTGGAAGAAGAGCCTTCTCTTTTGGAAGCCTGACTTCTGTATGACTCCTGTTAACCAGCAAACAGCCAGTTGTGAAAGACCACAGGTGTGTGTGTGAGCGTGCATGTGTGCATGTGTGTGTGTGTGTGTGTGTGTGTGTGTGTGTGTGTGTGTGTGTGTGTGAAGACCAGCTGTGTAGAAAGGGCTGAACAGACATCTTTTGTCCCAATAATAGCTCTGAACTGGGGCAAGGGTTGTAATAAAGACCAGGGTGGAGGTCCGCACACCCGGCACAAAATATTACACGCATCCATAACATACCATAGCGAAACGTTACTATCATCAAAACTCTGTCGTTATGGCAACGCGGCAGATGGACGAGAAGGTATACGGAATGGCATCGTGTGGGTGGCTTGCCTTACACCTTTCCCAATTATCTCCACAATAGTGGTAGTATGCATGTTATAACGTAGCAACTCTCTGTATGTGTCTCTCCCCCCCCTCCCTCTCTCCCCCTCTCTCCCCCTCTCTCCCTCTCTCGGTGAACGCCGAGAGCAGCCTTGCGGTGTGTGAGAAACATTCTTCCTCTCTTTCTCCCGAGGCCGGCTGTGCCAGGAGCACTCTCTTTCTGGCTAATTATTATTCACCTGATGCCTTGTACAAACCATCTAGCCGTCCAATCCCGCCTCTCCTACCTCTCGCCCCTCATGCACCGGCAAACTTCAAACCTTCTTTTTTACACTCACATCACCAGAATGAAAGGTTTACAACTAAATAAGTATTCTGTGATAGTGAATGATACGTGCACCGATTTCTTTATTTTTAGCACTAAGAAAATCTCTAATAATCCCAACTGGTCCAATGATCCCCATGTCATTGATAATCAGCCAATCGAAGTGTGTTATCTTAGGACAGGGTCTTGAGCCACAGTGTGTTCATAGTGCCCGTACCTTTCCCCATTGATGAATCCAGAAGCCGCAGTGATGAAAGAGCCTGATGGGAACTAACTAGTCTGTATTTCCTGTGGCTACAGATTGCATCATAGGACACATCCGCAGGCAGGCACACAACACACAGGCCTAAACTCCAGTATGGTGTGTGTGTGTTTGTGTGTGTGTGTGTGTGTGTGTGTGTGTGTGTGTGTGTGTGTGTGTGTGTGTGTGTGTGTGTGTGTGTGTGTGTGTGTGTGTGTTTTCGGCCCATCCAGCCGGCCTTTCAACTGTCCAGTCCTCTCAGATCAGTTAAGATTACAGCTGGGGGGGGGGGCTGGAGACAAGAAGAGTGCTCTCTGCCTCTCACCATTAAAATACAAAACCTGACGAACAGCAAGCAGTAACTAGACTGCTAGAGCGAGGAGTGGGCCTGTAGGAGTATATAGGATTTACAAGGGTGTGTGTGTGTGTGTGTGTGCGTGTGTGAGTGTGTGCGTGTGTGTGCGTGTGCGTGTGTGTGCTTGCGTGTGTTAACCGGCGGGCCCCTCAGAGAGCTAGTATTTACCTGCATGTGCGTGCGCTGCGTGTCCACGTCGCAGACCGAGTGCCTCTGTCCCGCGCAGTGGGAGATACAGCAGAACTGACACACGGCCACCTGCTCGTCCTCGCAGTGGAACAGCCTGTACTCCTCGTGGCGGGGGCAGCTCCACGCCCGGAGCTCCTCCACGTCCACCAACAGGTGCCCCGGGCCGGGGCAGGGCTGCTGCAGGTGGGTCTGGATGTGCGACTGGCAGCACGGCTCCTTGCAGCGGAGGCAGACCTTCTGTACCGGGAGCGGGGGGCCTCTCCGACAGAGGATACAGTGGAGAATGACGGGGGCTTTCTCCGTGTTCAGCGCGTTGAACCGCTCCACGATGTTGGCGAGTTTGATGTTCTTCTCGAGCGCGGGCTTCTGGCTGTAGTCGTGGTTGCACTCGGGGCAGCGCACGGCCGCCGCGTCCTTCGCCCAGGCCTCCGATATGCAGCCATGGCAGAAGTTGTGCTTGCACGGCAGTTGAATGGGCTCGTCGAATACGTTGAGGCAAATGGGACACAAAAGTTCTTCCTCGAAGCAGTTTTTCCAGTCCTCATCCATGATGCGGGATTTGATTCAAAACGATAGCCTGTCCTGTGTCTGAAAGAAAAAAAAACGTGGATAGTTAATTATAAGGGGGACACATGCTATTAAACGTTGTTATGCGGGGACTTTGATTTGTCTATTCTGTAGTGAATAAGCCATACACAACGAATGCATGGCTGTGCGTTTACCTTGCACCTCGCTTGAGTTTTTTTTTTTTCTACAGGAAGCTTTGTGCCGTGAAGACAGGTGACGGAAATTCCTCCTGGGTAATTGATTCGGACTGTATTTCGCGATTAACCAAAAGTGGTGGTGGAGGCGGGTCACTGATCACAAATTCATCCCGTTTTAAAAAATCAAAGGCGAGGCATTAAGCGAGACTCGTTCCTACGAGGGGTTCATTTAAAAACCAAGCGACAACTTGCTCCGGGATAACACTGGCGTACACACTCGATATCTCATCACCTACATAGCGATTACACTGCGATTACACCGTGGACCGTGGTTAATAACACATCCGGGCTTTGTTATCAGCCACTTGACATTTGTTTTCGTGAATAAAAAGCAACGTTACCAACTATTTATTCTCCATGTCGTCCGCAGCCTCCGGTGCACCTATAGCATAGTCCGCGAACAGATATCTCCGCGCTTCGCCGTCAGCCTTAAATAGGAGAAACCTCCCAGCCCTCGCGTTTTCAGCGGGCTATCCGGTAGTTCACTAATGTATAATTAAATCCCCTTTTCGGTGTTGGTTAGGCAGCCGTGATTCCCCTTGAATTCCTCGACTGTATTTATAGGTTAGGGCGACGTAGAAACACAACTCGCGAGCCTTGAGCTCTCTCTCTCTCTCTCTCACAGACACACACACACACAGAGAGACACACACACACTCACACACATACACACACACACACACACACACACACACACACTGACTGCCCCTGCCTCGGATAACGTGACCACGTGACCCGTCAGAGTGGCTAGATAAAGGGGGAGGAGTCTCAGCGAGACGGGCAAGGGAACGGGGAGAGCAAACTCTACCGGGGAAATTGCAAATGACCGGTGTATGTAATTATGATCCGTCCCCCTTTGTCCCTTTCAGCCCACTGTGTGAATGCATTAGTATATTAAATAAACCCCACCTAAAGGCTGGCATTCATTTTATCAAATGTATACCTTGGCTTATGCTGCTTAGTGTTTGCAATACATACATCAATACAGATCACACACATTGTCATAAAACACAATTCGGCGACAAGAATGAAGGTTTCCAAGAAAATCTTGTATCTTTATTGTGTAAATATCTTAATGCACTTGGGATTACATACAAACATGTAGAAAGTTCAGTGAAATGAGACTGTAGAAAAAATAATGATTGAACCCCCCCCCCCCCCATGTTGTTAAAAAAAAACACGCACATTTTTTTACTACAACTATGTAATAACAGTCTCTTCACTAGAAGTTCACACGGAATGTATTGACAGGATCAGGAAACCAAAAATTACAGTAGCCTTTGTTTTGAAACAATTAGGGAGAGTCGACATTCTAAATAGCTCACGGTCAACTCCAGGCACTGAAAGAATTTCTTTAGCATTAATCCGGTCCTTGTGTTAAGGGCTATTATTGCAGAGAACACTTTTCTAGCCACTGGATGGAATACATGGAAGAGTAAAAACTGAACAGCATTACACTTATTGAGTCTTAGGGAATATTTAGTGATGGGGTATATAGAGTTCTGCAGGAAGTTAACAGTGTTCCACCAATCCAATCCCATCTGCAGAATCAGCTTGCATATGTGGTAGTGTAGCACATGCAATGGTCACATTGCATGTAAAATGATGAATTAGCTTACAATTAAATTAAACATACACAACCAATACGACTCATTCAAACATTTTGCGGAAGAAATGTCTTGTAACAATAATGCTAAAAAAATACAAGTTAGGAGTTCTTGCACTTGTGATGTACCCAAGAAGAAAATAAAATGTAGCATTTGTTGATAAGTTCTGTGATGGAAAAATACATGATTATAAAGTCTGTAAAAAACATTGCAGGAAATGTATTGTTTGAATGCATTGACAATAAGTGGCAGCTGCTTTCTCTTTGGTATGACCATAAAGACAACGAAACGGAAATGTCCAGCATTTGAAAATTCGACCCATACAAATTCAAACGTAATTGTAAAGAACACTGAATTAAATAGAAAGAAGGTTGACTTGTCTGCCCTTGGATTGGCCAATGTCATTAATGTAATAACGGTCTCTTAAGGGGTGTCTGTTGAGGATGCTTACATATCTTAATCCTTTTCTGCTTGTGCCTTCAGGTCCGCGGGCTGATTTCTGTTAGTGTTAGTCGTCTAGCCATCTGAGTCGACCGATCACCTTACCGGTGAATCGTTGAGACACATATCCCGGTCTCACTGTAGCCAGATCGCCAAGCCTACACCGCGCGGGTCGGCAGGTTGTGGGTTTAAGCAGCTAACACCGGATAGACACAGCCGCGCCCTGCAGCCAGAAGGAGTCATGAGGCAGAAGGCGAGAGTCAGGAGAGCCACTGCGCGACTTCAAAGTCTTCAGATCTGCCGTCTGAAATGTGAAAGCCCCCCCCGCCACCCCACAGGAGCCGTCCACAAGTCCAGTCCCAGCCAGGGATTGGCTCAGAGAAGCCGTCTCTGGTTGTCCAATAGAATCCCAGCGAACCCGTCTGTATGCGTGAGGGTGTTTTGCGTCAGGCACCTGGGTCGGGCGTGCTGGCGGCTACAGGCCGGGACATGAGGAGAGGAGAGCCCAAGCGATGACAGAGAGGAGTGGGTGGGGGGGGTCTGTGTTGGGTGTGTGCGTGTGGAGGGCCGGTCTCACTGGAGCGGGTTATCAAACACTGAGTCTGGCAACACGGAGATCTTCAGCTTCTTCTCCGGCCAACTGTACTCCTTCGGCAGCTTAGTCTGTAGGGGGCGAAAGGGAACAGAAGTGTTTAGCATTTGAAAAGTCGAGCCATAAAAAAGGCTTAATCTAAAGAAAAACCAACACCATTGCTTTCTTTTCTAGGTCCTTCATATACTCAGCGTCTCTTCAGGGCAGCAACAGGGTACCCGTCTAGCGTGCTACAACGTATTGTTGCCTTCCATGTCCCACGTGGGAGCGACCCCACCTCACCCACCTCTTCACGAGTGTTGAGCTCCTGCAGGTCTCCGAGCATCCGGCCCACAAACTCCTCCGTCAGCAGGATCTGAGAGGAGCCGCGGGGAGACATCAGTCAGACGAGGGACGCATCACACAGAGCAGTGGGGGGACGGTTGCTTCTGTTGTGTTACTAAACAGCTAATGGAGCTATGGAGCTGGACCCTGCGGTGCTTGGTGGTGTAAGGAAGGGTCCTACAAGGACAACAGCCTCTACCCCCTATCAGGTCCAGATCTCCTCCTTCTCTCTGCTGCCCGGGCCCTGCAGAGGGCCCAGGGACCCCCTACGCCAGGTGAAGCCTAGCTTTGTCGCTACATAGGCTCAGCTAGGCTGTGGCTATCTAAGCCAGGTAGAACTGCAGCTGGGGAAAGACGAGTGTTGAGGTTGGGTACGGGGGGGTACCTGGAGCCAGGGGCCGTGGGCTGCATAGGGATGCTCCTCAGTGGCGAAGGCCCCCTCCACCCCCGTGGACACGAAGGTGATGGCCGTGTCCCCGTTGATGCTCTTGTAGGTGAAGTGTCTCCCGTGGAGCAGCCGGCCCCTGCATCACATTAGCAGTCAATCAATCAAACAAGCTTTATTAGTATTATTGTTTTTATTGTTTTGGATTATTACTATGACTTGTGACTCTACATGTCAAGTCTGTACAACCCTACTTTATATAAGGCCAAGGGTCAAAATCCTCTTCTCAGAACGAAACTAAAACTTTCAAGAAGCAAGCAGGGAGATTCCTTTTTCTGATATGACAAAAAGAAAATAAGCAACCAAGCTTCACTGGTAAACTTCACGTCAGATAGGAAAATAAATTCAGACTTTGAACTGAAAGATATATCCTGTAGCCATGTTATTGTAAATGGTCCCTTTGCACGGCAGGTAGGGCAACACATCTAGTTTTCCCTCTTCACGACAGCTCTTGAAGAAAGTAGGTCAGGATCTATGAGTTATGTGCTATGTTATGTGCAACCAATGTCAATAATATAAAAATAATTGTTGGTTTTGAGCGTGCACGGGTCAGTGTTGAAAACACCTAACTAATGTCACTCTAAACCCTAACCCCTTTCAAAGACCCCTGCTTTTTATATTATGTTTGCTCGGTAAATACATGTCTGGGAAAGCACCAGGACAACTGAGATATGATTTTCCATCTTAGGACGCAAATCAAGTGTCACAGTGTTTAGTTAGAAAGTATCACAACAATACAGTGATGAGAAAACAGTGGATCCCTTGTTTCTGTGAAAGAGTCTATATATCAATATTTTATATAGCCTTTTATGGACATAGAGTGCTTACCAAAGAGGTATTGATGATAGGTTTGTCGCAAACTTGTGAAATATGCGGGTGTTTGTAACGATAACGCTTGTTATACTTTGGGACGCAATGTGATATAAACAGTGTGCAAAAAGAGAGAGACAAACAGAGAGAGAGACACTGAGTGTGAATATCGTTCTGGGGTGGACGTTTTACTAAAAAGAAAAGGTTTGTCCCAAATCTGCTTCATTCCGACAATCATCTCTAATGAGGCCGGGGATGGGATGAATTGTAATATTAAACAGTGAGAGAGAAAGAGGCGGCAAGAAAAACAGAATATGGGGAGGTGTATGGTGGATGTTTGGTGTCGCAAACCGATGAAATGTGCTTGTTTTTGATGCTTATCTCAGAGAGAGAGGGACAGGGGGCGACAGGGAGGCCGTGTGGGTCCAGCGGGTCTGACCTGAGGCAGAGCGGCAGCAAGGTGCCCGACTCCTGGTTGAACTTGAGGTGGACGCTCTCCAGCTGCCTGGTCCTCACCAGCTCATGGGGCACGATGGCGGCCGAGCTCTCGCTCTCCAGACTGTCCTTCCTGCTCCTGAGGACAGACACAGGGGAGAGGTGAGGAGGGAAGGAGATATAGGACGGATTAAAGGGGAAGAGAGAGCAGAGCTGCTATTTGAGTGTAGATAGCTGGAAATGACAAAGCAACCCTTCAACTTTTAGTGAGCAGAATGCGCTGTGAGATATCAGCTTCGACGGTGCCTCCTGGAGTTTTTTTAGACTGCTCCTGGATCATACCTGACAAACCAGGGCCGCTGCCTTATCATACTTGCAGCCCTTTTAAGGGGATATTGGGTTGTTTTTAACCAAAAAGCTCAATGTTTATATTGAGAAATCAGAACAATTTGCAGACCCTTATGGGATTTTTTGTCCCCTATTTTCTTTTCAAAGAGCAAATGTTTGGGTAGCTTTGGGTAGGTCCTGGCCCTGCATATGGAGGTAGACCCTGTGCTGTCCTGACTCTGCAGATGATGATCCCTGGCCCCAGCTGTAGCCTTGCTATGAGGCTAAACAGGCTGAAAGGCTCTGGCTCGGCCGGCTAGCGGGAGGCGATGGTCGTCAGTGGAGAGGAGGGCTGTCTGGGTGCCAACCGATGCAGAGGTGCACCAAGGGGAGGGTCGCCACTCACTGGGGCCTCTCGTGGCCGTGCCTCTGGCTGCTGATGGGGGGTAGCGCCGCCTTGGTGTTGAATTCCAGGCCCTTCCTCAAGACCTCCCTGATCTGCTCGGTGTCTGTAACGCAAACACACACACACAGACATCAGAAACAGTATGGACACATCTCCTTGAGGCTCAAACGTGCACATTACTAGTCCTTTAGAAGACTAATGTCTTGTCCGCAAAGAGGAAAAGATCGGGAGTTTGTCCACGAAACCAAGCATGCAATCAAGGAGCAGGTAGGGGGTAAGGCCTCGTCCTCAAGGCTCCCTGCAGACAGAGTGTGTGGACCTGTGGGGGTCCAACCCAGAACCAGTCTGTGTGGACCAGTGGGGGTCCAACCCAGAACCAGCCTCTGCGGCTCAAACACCAGCGGCCCGGCCGCACCATCCTAACCGGCCTTGGCTCCGGCACTCTGCTGCGGTCCTCTACCTTTGTCCGAGAGCCTGCGTGGCTGGGCCCCGATGCAGATGGACCGGGTGTCCTCTTCGTCCTCCGGGGGCCGGCTCAGGTCATCCCACACACACTTGGCGCTGACGCCGCTCAGGTTGGAGCCCTCCGTCTCGATGCCCTGGTCCACTCTCTCCTGCTTGGAGGAGCAACACACAACGCAACCCTCAACACACAATGCAACCCTCAACACACAACGCAACCCTCAACACACAACGCAACCCTCAACACACAACGCAACCCTCAACACACAACGCAACCCTCAACACACAACGCAACCCTCAACCCTCAACACACAACCCTCAACACACAACACAACCCTCGACACACAATCCTCAACACACAACGCAACCCTCAACACACAACGCAACCCTCAACACACAACGCAACCCTCAACACACAACCCTCAACACACAACGCAACCCTCAACACACAACGCAACCCTCAACACACAACGCAACCCTCAACACACAACGCAACCCTCAACACACAACGCAACCCTCAACCCTCAACACACAACGCAACCCTCAACACACAACACAACCCTCAACACACAACGAAACCCTCAACACACAACCCTCAACGCAATCCTCAACGCACAACCCTCAACGCAACCCTCAACACACAACGCAGCCCTCAACACACAACGCAACCCTCAACACACAACGCAACCCTCAACACACAACGCAACCCTCAACCCTCAACACACAACCCTCAACACACAACCCAACCCTCAACACACAACCCTCAACACTAGCTCAGCAGGCCCATGCAGTTCAGAACGGCCTAATGGCTGATGGGATAGTTCCAGATTTATTTGTAGCACGATGGGGAGGTAAGACAAATTTACGCAGGCAGTCATTGAGTCTACTGAGTAGTATACCCATCATATGTAATCCTAGTTTGAGCCACGAACATGGGGCACCTTTTGGAGGAAGGGGGTGTTCGCTGTGACCACGGCTGAAACAAGGGTCCTGTTTATAATGGAGATGGACATGGGGGACAGGTTCCAACCGTATTTCACTGATGACATTTTGAGTGGTTTCATGGGATATTTGGGATTCATTTGAGCTTGGGGAGGTAAGAGTTATACAGCCTTTGTAGTCTATACATTACAACGTAAACATTTAGGTCCTTATAGTTTAACTCTCGACAGGCCTTAGTACACAAACACTTACCAGTGGTCTTAAACGTAATAGCACCTGTCTCTCCTCCTATAAATGGGAGTAAACACGCTCAGTGGGGACCGGGAGTTCTTAAGGAAGCCTTACTTGTAGGTGTGGATCAATGTCAAAAATGGTCTCCCCTCTTCGCATGTCTGTGATCAGCCACGGACCACCGGCCCTGTACAAAGGAGGAACACATCAGTTCGGGTAAACCCAGAGTCGAGAAGGGAATCGCTGTGTGTGAGCACACACTTTAGGTGATTTAACTCAACTTAAATGGGTTGCGTGTGTATGTATTCTACCTATACTCACATGTGGACGCCACGCAGTAACTCTAAAATGCCCTGGCCGTTCCATTGCTGAGCCGCCTGCAGCTCCTCCGTACAAACGCCCACGATCTACAGCCGACCGCACAGACACAAGATCAGCTGAACAGGATCCTTACGTATCTTTAGCCTCAGATGGGAAACATCCTCATTGTGATAAAACAAAAAGGATGATTCGTTTACATTTTTGGTGAAAGTAGTAGTGAAAGTAAACTGCAGGGACTGATTTGAAGGACCTGCTGAAGCTTCAAGTATTGTTAGATAATATTATCATTCTATGGAACAGGCCAACGTTGAAGCCTGGGGCTCGATTTCTCTGTTACCTGGAGGAAGCTGACCGTGCCGAAGGGGGTTTGGACAGGTTGTATCTGGGGGTCCTCGGTCAGCAGCATGTGTTGGATTCGAGACTCGCTGTTGTCGAGCGGACTGTGCCACGACACGTGGTCGCCGCTGCAAAACGTGTTTTCTGTTGAAGGGAGGACAAAGACTTACTTACAAAATACTTTTTTTAATAATAAATCAGGTGAAATGTGTTAAACGATGGGCTTATGGAGCACACCTTTAGGAGGGTGGGTCTAAAAGTGACTAACTCATTTCTGCGAGCGTTAGCCCGTTAACAGCTAACCATCGCTGCAGGGCGGTTTCCCCAGACAGAGAGAAACTCTGTTAGAAAGACGCAGCGCGAGGAGAAAGGAGACGAAAAGGAAGTGTGTGAAAACAGAACCAGTCGATTGGGGGGGGTGGGGGGGTAACCTGTGATCCATCCAAATATAAAGCTTGTGAAAGAAAAGAAAAAACTACGGGCCAAGGGGGGGGTGAAGCGCCGAGGGGCCAGCCCACCCACGTTCAAATGGACACCAGCTGGGGAGCATGGGGGAGAGGGCCTCCTTCCCTGCCTCCCTGCTTAATAAATACCCCCCTCACTCCCAAACCACCTATTAATGTTTACCCAACAGGCGTCTAGAGGGGCTTATGTATGGTTTTCTAAGGGGTTTCCCACAAACATATTTATAAATCACGACCATGACTCACAACAACAATATCCCTTTTTTTGGTCATGCGTTGGAACATTTATGAAGCGGGTGCAGAGAAAGAAGCATTTCTGTGAGGGCCCAAAGCAGCAAAGAGGAAGCACAATGGGCTTTTACTTTCAAAAGATCTATTTTAGACATATATACTAATTTTGGCTTGAAACATTTTATGAGTTCTGGTAACCAAAGCCCACAATCGTTTTTCAACATTTTGACAAGAGTCTAGCTTGAAGCTGAAACCTTTTACTTCCACCCACTCGGGTGAATCCGCCTCAACCAACAATGACTGCAGGAATTATAAACTGATGAAAAACTGAACCAAACAAATGAATGAATGATGGCCACCAGGTCAGTATGGGAATGCCTTGTACTTTAAGACAAAATCATTTATTAACAACAGTGACATTAACTAATGGAAATCCTAAATCCGGGAGAGAAGTTATCCATTAAACTAGAACGAAGGTTGCCCCTGGTCGGTTTAGAGGTACGGTGTATAGAATTTCTGCATGGCGAGGAGGGTTTCACTTTGACTTTTTGATTGCAAAAACAAACATATTCTAATATAAGGGCAGGCTAATGCAGTGATAATAGCTACTGCATTTGATCCCCATGTCCTCAGTCGTCATGTAGCCATCCTTGGGCAAGATGCCTAACCCCGGCTCCCTAACGACATGGAGCTGAATTCACTGAATTTGCATCAAATCCAATAGAATACAAAGAATACCTAAGCAAGAAGCTAATCTGAATACACAGCAAACCCGTCAGAGCGAACATGGTACGTGGGGAGACCAACCGCCAAGTTCACGGAAGGTAACATGGTCGCGCTTTATATGGTTTCAAACATGTGCTCTCATACCAGACTGGAAGACGTAGCGAGCCAGGCCCTGCATGAGTTCAGCCGGCCAGGTAGGCGGCGCTGTTTCTCCTACTTCCCGTTTCAGGCGAAAAGTCAGCTCAAAGCCAAACCCACTGGGTCCATCCGAACCTGTGAATCTGAATAAGTAAACACACTTGTTGTTATTCATTCAAAGCGATTCAATAAATCAGAAGTACAATTAATAAAAGAGCAGCTTACACCAGTGCCAATGGCAAACCATGCGCACAGAAGAATAAATAAGTTACAATTTCAGAATTTGTATCTTAATCAAAGAAATATGCATTGGGATAGTATGAGCCCCTAATAAGGAGTTATACATTTAGTGTAGTGCTTCTCAAAGTTTACACTGTGCACAAAGTGTTCAGAAAGAAAACACCCAAAAACGATGTAGGTGGCTGCCTTACTCATCAAGACCACATACAGATTATTTCCCTTGTTCCCGTAAACCCAAAACCCTGCCCATTCATCTACACGTACAGCCTGCTACATTGGGACAGGGCAGAGGATTAACAATGGGCTTCTTGTCAAAAGAAACAATAAGGCTTAGGCCTTCAACCAAACTGTGCTAAAATAGGTTATTACTATTTAAGCTGTTCTGTAACAAAATACACTCATGGAGAACTGGGAGCGATGCAAGACAACAACATGACAATAACAAACGCTGTGACCAAGTGGAGGATATGTGGGAGGTTTTGCCTTTCCTACACACTTACACACTTGAAGATGGATAGACAGACGGACGTACCTTTAGTTAGTTAACCAAATCAACTCAAAGAATGTTTGAAGAATGATATATATGAATTTGCATGAAGAAGGGCATGTGTTATTAAGTAAACATAAACAACCCTTAGGACAAACATGATCATTCCATATAGTATATACATTATAATGATAACCCATCCCGTACTTTCTCTAGGGTCATGGCCATAACCAAACTTACTCGTGAACTCGATTGTCCCCATACAGATCACTGAGTCCAAAGCTGACATAGTGCCAATGCTCCTGGATATCCTGGGGTTGGTTTCCTATGTTCCTGTACATACTGATGTAGTCCAAGGGGTCTGGACCGCCCAGCCTGTAAGAACAACAAGGCACATTTATGTTGATTTATTTATCACTAAAAGTGTTTTAATACATCTCACGATACGTGTCAATGAGTAGGAAATGGAACTTAACATAGTTTGATAAATGTGAACGTAAGGAGACGTGAATGAGTTACGTTGAAAACTAAACTTTACGTAAACAAAGTGCCGTTTTGCCTTTACTTTTGAGTGTGAAATGTTTGCTTGGTAAAAGTAGTGCATATAACTTCTTCGAATTGTATTAAATATGTATACATTAGTATGGCCGGACACCTACCAATACTTTACAATAGCTGTAACCTGGAGCGGGTTGGCTTGTTCGGGGTAGAGACGCCGGCATTCCCCGTAAATGGCTTGTAATCCAGGGGGAAAGATTGACGCAAGCCCGTGGGCTTGGGCACCAGTGGTAGGCCGTACTTCATCCATGCTACAGCCTCGGAAATAAGTGGTCAGTCTTTAAGAAAACAAAGTAAAGTGCACTATCTTTTCTCCCGTACAAATTATAGTGGCTCCCCCAAACCAATGCGCATTACTTGATAACAACGGCTTCACCATGAAAACTAGGAGTGAGAAATGTCTTCGGAAGCTCCGCTCCGCTCCTCGGGGCCACAGAGTGTTGCTCCGCAGCTCTGGCAAAATGCTAACAACTGGTCAAACGTAAGACACCATATCATTGAGCGACCGATCGTATATCCTATGATCGGTTCGTTTTTATTATGAAGCGACATATAGATTATATAATAAGTCTTACAGAGTTGTAATATCTGGTTGGTCAATTGTCAATTACGCATATATAAATGTATATAATATTATTCAGAATGTAAAATCCATGTACTCAAACTTTGTAGCCCTACTTCATATCCAATCAGTGTATATTTTGATCAATGTGCCTGATGTGTGTGAACAGCAAAATAAGTAAGACTACTTATGCAGGGGGAATCGTATTATCTAGGCACACTTTCTTCCCTTTACTGCAAATGTGATATGTGCACAAATGATTTGTACAAACATCATCCTTTGTTTGGGTTTAGATGAAACCCCAATGAATGGTTGGGAGTTGGAGATTGCATGCTTCGGCCCTTATAAAGGAAAACAAAACGTCAGGGCATACACTCATTTTTATCATAAGGAAAAAAATGTTTGGAGGTTGATACGTTTCTATTGTTACAATAAAACGTTATCAGTAGGTTATGACCTCTTTCTTTAAATGGAACAATGTCATGAAATTACGTAATACATTGAAGCTCTTTTGAGCATATAGGTTTTGGTGTGGGCAAAGTTTAAATAAAGCTGTGGCTTAGGCCACAGCATTAACTCTCATTCCTTTCTTACTTATTCATTGCACCATAACGCCATAACAGTCTTTCTAAATGATCTAGCAATCCCCTAAGAATTGTTTATAGTGGTACATTGCCTATGAGCCTATTCCTATGTAAAGCCCTATGTCTAAACTATTTACATTCATATGTAAATCCACCACATGTGGTATCTCTTTTATCTCTGGCCTGATCTCCACATTGTTGCTGTCACACATTGGTGCTGGACCTGGAGTCTCTGCCTTGAGCAGCTCTGAAACAAATTGTTGTGTAGGTGTCTGTTCTATAAATAAAGCTGTTAGTCCGAGTGGATCTAGACACCTATTTTTGGATTGATAATATACATAAGATGATGAGATGATGAATGATTGGACAGGAAACCTAATCAAAGAGAGATCACTTGGAGCGTAGTGGTGGAATAAGGAACAGAAACAAAGTAGATACTTCTAATATTCTTTAATAAGAAATGCTCTCAACATCAGCACATCAAGCTTTTCCATCTTCACACTTTATCACAAATGGACTTTGCAGTTCTTCAAGTTACACTGTTATCTGTAAATGAATAAAGGGTTATATGTAAAACATTTTTTTATTACAAATACCACACAATAGAATCAGAGACAGCTAGATGTTAATATACATGTAAGAGGGTTATATGAAATTCATTGTTCATTTTCTTCATTTGTATCTCTTGAGGTTAATATGTTTGGAAAATGAGTACCATGCCAAAAGAACTGAGCCCATAGACGATACCTGAACGAGCCATCTATGGAATTCAGTTCTCATAGTAGGGCACCAGTTAAACTGTGGTCTGCAAACGTTTTTGTCACTGTCCTCTTACCCAAACTTCCCGTGCTGATCCTATCAGGCTTGCCGGTAGAGTTCATCTTAAGGACATCTTAAATAGCTCTTCTAACTTACCCAAAGCAGGTCCATTTTATTCACACCAAATGGAGATACATTTGTCATCAAAGGTATAGCTGTCTTCTTAACACCCAATTGCAGAGGCCTGCTAAAAACTCAACTTAGTGTCGTCTGGTGATTCAAGTCATCTACTCCATTTTATTACTGGAAGACTTTCACAATCTTTGAAATAAAAGTCACTGCTCTCTGGCTTATGCAATTGGTGAACCGATCCTCCTCTGTATGATATGACTCATCAGTGCAGCAACTGAAAGATAAGGCCCAACTGCCTAATCACTGATCATTCTGTTTAAGTTATGAAGTTTAGCTAATTATTTATGAACTGTAGAACAGTCTGGAAAATTCCTGATTCCGAGCAAATACTTCTTAAGCGATTGCTTTCAATGGGATTGCTTACACATTACATTCAGCAAAGGGTCTTACAGTAAACATATTCTATCTAAGGAGTGAAGTCAATGCTTCAGGTTTCATTCAAAGAAAACAATTGTTTCAATGAATGTAGGAAAAGCTTCATAGGGACACACGTGCAGTAAAGTAGTGAGCTTTGAGGAAGGCCACACCTGAGGGTTTTCAGGAAACCCCAATCTCGAATAACCCAAGAAATAAATATTAAGTGAACGATAATAACTAATTTCCAGTCATTAGAAAGCATCATGCAATGTATTATCTAAATACTTACCAAAATCCCTCACTGATCACTTCAATGTCAAGAATCGTCTGTCTTCCCTAGACCACGTTGTCTCAAAGTGAAACTTTGAAAGTGCTCAGTTCTTGAAGATGCTTCAAAGTCACCACAGTGGAGCTGTGAATGCCTTGTAATGCTCTCTTTCCCTCTGTCTCTCTCGGTTCCAACACACACTATGTTCTCCCAAGTCCAAAAAGGTGGGTGTCAAAGAAGAATACATGAACTCTGAGCTGATATTCAAAATTCCAATCGCTTAAATACCCCTACCTTTCGCATTACACCATGGCCTCCGTTTGTGTGTCTACACACCCCTTCTGTACAGTAAACCTGACAGTCACTTCCCAGTAAGGAGGAAGCAGTGGGAGTAAGCAGCACACCCCCTCACCAGTGAATCAGCGCACAATAGTTTCTGAGGAAAACCATCTGACTGGCCCTGCCCACTGTTCCCATAAAGAGTCATGGGGGTGGTGGAGGGGTCGGGGGCTGGGTCTACGGCAGGAACCAGGAATTCCCCCACCGGCCAAAGACAGCTGCTGAGAGGGTTGAGGGCAATGAAGTGGACGCAATGCCTCGCGACAAACACAATGATACAAACTGCCTTTATTCGGTAGCTGTGCGTTATGGCATATTTATATATCAGCGTAATGGAAAAGTATGTTCTAACGCTAGACACAGCACGTACACACACACAGACAGGCATGATGCACACCCACACACACACACACCCAGATCCATTCACGCACAGAGCATGGGTGTGAATAAATACATGTAAGTGCATGTTGGTATTGGGGATAGCGATAAGGGCTCTAAATTGAATAAACGTTATCTCTAGTATATCCTGTTGCTTTTACTTATAAGGACATAGTTGGGGACATTCAACTGTCTAAAAGTGTGAAAAATGTGGAAAAGTGTATGGATGATAACTTATTCGGATGTAAAGATTGATCCTTATAATAAAGGGGCTCTTTGTCTTCTTTATCTATACACTACATGCGTGACGGTGTATAGGCTGTGGTCGAAAATAACCAATTCTACAGTCACGCCCGACCAAAGGAGGACAGGGGAAACTTTCCTAGCAAGGTTTCAAGCTATTATTCAGACCATTTCATTGTTTGGTAAGCCCTGTGTAAATGAAGCCATTTCCTCATCGCGTTATCTGCCCGGGAGCTTAGGTATGAGGTATAACCTGTCTCTACTGGAAGAAGACGCAGTAAAGTTCCTCAGTAAATCCACGCTTAATTAATGTATGCCAGGATGGTTGCCCCCTTTATATAAAAATACCATTTGCTTTGTAGTGTTTGATAAATAATTATAATATGATTATACAATGCGTGTCTTGTGTCTTGGGAAAAAACAATGAAGAAACGTCTCGTCAGAAATCATTAGAATGGATGCAAAAACGTACAACAGTCTTTATGGTTGAAAGAGGTTTAAACAACAGTTATCAACTCAAAAATAACTAATAAGCTTGAAGAGGTGACCCTTGGTGTCAGAGCTGTTTCACCCGCCCTATGGAAACCCCCCATAGAACACTTAAGAATCCCAGAGAGGAGGTACAGAGGCCGTATAGAGACCTGCTGTTAGTGTGATGCGACTCCAGAATCCACTTAGAAAAAACAAAAAACTTCTATCCTTGGGCTGATGGGATAAGTTGCAATTGACATTTTGTGCCGGACTTCAGAAACAAACCAGGCTTTCATGCTGGTGTTTGAACACTGGGGAAATCACTTGCAAAGGTCACTGAGCCCATTTCCTTTCTCTCTTCCCCATGCATCTGAAGACCTGCAACGGCCTCTTTCAACTGCACTTTAGCTGGTGGCAGTACACACACACACACGCAAGTGAGAAGTATAGCGACAGAGCAATTGAGATTGGGATGAAACAGCATTTTTATTTTATAGAACATTTCGGGCAGTATAGGACAACTGTGTTATTAAGATATAATATATATATAGGCTATATATAAATTCCAGAAAAAAAATGCATTTATTGTTTATTTATACATTTTTTTTCTGGTAATGTAAGTGGGCCTGGCGTGTAATTTCCGAATCTTTGACAATTTTTTGTAATCTCTTACAAATCCGCTGAACTCCAACTTCCCCATATTGTCATCCACTTGAGGAAGCAGCGTAAAAAGGAAAAAGCCCACTGGGTTGTATAAGATCCTACAGAAAACTAATTCAAGTACTTTTGCCTGTTTTGAAACGCAGGCCGACCACATGTCTCTTCAGCCCTTCCTCGACATCCCATAAGTGATGCAAGGAGAAAATGCCCTGTCCCTCCACAAACTGCTCAAACAGATGCAGTCCACCTCCCACCCCAAAGTAGTGGGCTTTGGTGGCCAGGTATACCACTCCGTCTGGGGCAAGCAGTTTCTGGAGCGTCTCGTGCAGTGATGGGTAGTACGCTGTGTTGTAGATAGTCTCGGAGGTGAATATAATGTCATACTTTGGCGGCGGCTCAGCCTTTACAACCAAAGCAAGGAAGGTGGTCCAGTCACCGGAGTAGAAACGACACCTGGCCAGAAGCACAGAGCGCTGAGGTGGTTCAGTGAGGCTCTTCTTCGCTGGTGGAGCACCATCCTTTAGGTCCTCGCCCTGGTTCTCGTCACCTTTCCCCTTTTCAGAATCGTTTTTCCTCTTCCCATCTCCATCACTGTCACTACCACCTTCTTCCTCCCCAGGCCCGGTCTCTTGGCAGTTCAGCAGTACATTCGGCAGCGTGAGCTGTTTTATAACGGTGCTGTTGTAGTCCTGAAAGTGGATCTTGCTGGCACCTCTTTTCAGAGCCAGTATCCCTAGCAGCCCAGCCCCACAGCCCAAATCCAGAACGCTCTTTTCTCCAAACGTCTCCCCGTCGCTGTCAAGCCACTCCAGGAGGTCGTAAGTGCACTCCCACACCTTCAGGCCACCCTCGTACACGCCGGAGATGAGGTCGGACCTCTGGTCTTCGGTGCGAGAGAGAATCTTCTCCTCATCCTCTCTCTCCGAGGCAGTCTTCTCCAAAACGGTCTCGTTCAGGAAGAGGAGAGGAGGAAGAGTACCTACAGTAACGGTCTCGGTGACAGCATCGGCCAGCAGCGATTCGGGGTCAGGCGGTGGGCAGTGCTCTGCAGCTTCCTTTATGTTCTCTGCTGCTGTTGATTCATCCGTTGTCTGGTAAACAATAACAACAATAACGATGATTAGGGAACATGTGTCTGGGTGTCATTCGTTGTTATGCCTCTTCCATCGTTACGCAGAGGACTTATGTGACAGGTGGGCATCAAAATAATGTCCTAGACGAAATACGATAATGTATATAACTTAACTGAGCTAACTTAGTGACTTACATGTTTGGCTGCAATGTCAGCTTTGTCTTGCTCAACGTTACTTTCTCCCACGTCTTCTGGTGATACCGATTGTGCATGCACATCAAAGTTGAAACTAAAAGACATTTTACACCAACAAAAAACACGTATAAAGCGTATTTATAAGCTATATGGACACGACAGTATGGTCGGAGCCATGCACATGTGGGATACCGGGAGATATCAAAGAACTCCAATGTCCACAATACCATTCGTGAAAACCTATTCCGGACTCAATTTCCCGTCATGCATTTGGCATGCGCTTTACACTACAGCAGACAGACAGAATTTAGGGGTTTGTCAAAAGCGGGCTAATTCATATCATCTACACACATATGTGGCGCTAATCGTGTTTTTTCTTCGTTCGTATGCCTTCGACGGTTGCTTCGGATTTTTCAGATTTCCAGAAACGTAAGTGTTCCCTGACAGAAAGCGAACATGTGATGTACAGACGAGTGGCAGTGCCCCGATTTATTTAATCCAGCGGGTAAACAAGATGCTGGAACAATGACGATTTGTGTGACATCGGTCGTGGTTGCACGCTTGCAAATATTTTGTATAAATACATATATTATGTTTCCAACATTATACATTTGCTCTTATAATGACATCCATTTTGACGGTTTGAATATATTGCCACTGACTCAACTGTCCTTTGGTGGATCCCATGGACTGCGCTCAGCCAAAGGTGAACAGAACTCCACCCCGGTGTAAATGCCGATTGGAATGCAGAAAAACTAGCCCTCTTGATTTTAGTTTCAAAAGAGTAAAAGTCTACTGTTTGCTTGTATCACTGATGACCCATCAAGACTAAACTCTCTAATCCATATACGCTTTGTTTATTGACATTATTGAATTTTCAAACTAAGAAAACAACACTTTTTTAACACGCACACCTTATACTTGAGGACTTAACAAGTGTCACTGTTGCAAACCCTCCCTTTCTTGTTATTTTTCTTCTTTAGTTGTGTGTTTTCTGTTGCCAGGATGAGGTGGTGCCACAGCCCCTTCCTCCACCTGCTCTGTTGCTTGCGCTTGCGGGTGTGCTCCAGGAAATGCCGGTTCAGGCCGCCCGTGCTTCTGCGGGAGCTGTGGGCCTACGTGAAGCTGGTGCTTCAGTCTCTCCAATACAACTCCCTCACTAACTCCGATGTGGTCTTTGACTCGGTATTCGAACCCGTCTTCTGGACAGTCGACCGCGTTACCCGATGGTTTGGGATGGTACGTGTGTGTTTGTATATGTTTATGGTTTCCAGTAAAGGGCTGTTTGCATGCATAGAGTATGTGTAAATATATGTCTCACTGACTTCTTCAAACAAGGCGCCTCACTTATCTAATTGTAGTGTGTGTGTGTGTGTGTGTGTGTGTGTGTGTGTGTGTGTGTGCGCGCGTGCGTGTCAGGTGTTTGTGTGTCTGGTGGTGGTCTTGACCAGCTCCATATTGGTGATCTGCTACATGATCCTGCTGCCCATGGTCTTTGCCACCTACCATCCAGCGTGGATCACGTGGCACCTCTGCTACGGACACTGGAACCTGGTCATGATCGTCTTCCACTACTACAAAGCCACCAAGACTGCCCCGGGATATCCTCCGATAGTAAGAAGTTTCAACCCTGTTTTAAAAAGACGTACCATGGGCCTGTCGGTCAGGACTGTTCCAGGGCCAAGCTGGTGTTAACAGATTGCTTTTTTTCCGTTTCGAATTCCGGGTGTTTCCGTTCGCAGGTGAAAAATGACATTCCATTTGTGTCTGTCTGTAAGAAGTGCATCATTCCTAAACCAGCCAGGACACACCACTGTGGCATTTGTAACAGGTGACTCAATGGGATATTCTTCTTTATTTCACTTTGCTTGACAATATAGTACCCATGGTAAACCTTTTCTCATTGTAATAATTTGATATTGTGTTATTGCTTTTCAGGTGCATTCTGAAAATGGACCATCATTGTCGTATCCTTTTTGTGCAACTCAACTGTTGCAGCAAGGCATTAACACAGCCATGGTTAATGGTTTCATTCCCACTGCAGCCCCCCCATTCTAAGAATGCATGCACTCATGCTATTGTAACAACCTTTGGATAAAAGAGGCCATCGAAAATGGCGTGTACCGGTATTCCCTCAAATATATTTTGTGGCCCAAAAGAGTTTCCCCTAACTCCCGTTTCCAGCCTGGTTGAATAATTGTGTGGGCCACTTTAACCAGCGTTACTTCTTCTGCTTCTGCCTGGCCCTGTCCATGGGCTGCATGTACTGCAGCATCAGTGGCAGGAACCTCTTCCTCGACGCCTACAATGCTCTAGAGGTGAGGCCGCTTGACTAGCAACAGTATCTTGTGCCGGATAGCCTAGTGGGTGTGGTAGGATTCTTCTGGGTATGAACCCCAATTTCCAAATTCTCCCTGGATGCGCATCCAAAGCCTACCTGCACCTCAATGAAATGTGTCTGCAGATATATTCACTGTAAAATGATTTGGATAGACGCATTGTAACTAAATAATAGCTTTGGTTCTGGGGGCTTTAGCTGGCTTATTTGAGTGGGGGTTCTGCCGTCTTTGTGGTTCTTTTTATTTCTCTATCGCCCTCTGACTCCCGCCTCTGGGGTGCTTGTGTCTTGGTTGCTGTGCTTCAGCGCTTTAAGCATATGGATGGGGAAAGGCCAGGGGTGCCCGTGACTGGGATGGGACTTCTCATAGGGATTCTACCTTCTGGGCAGGTACACAAGACACACACTCACACACACTCACACACACACTCACACTCACACTCACACTCACACACTCTCACACTCACACACACACACTCACTCACACTCTCACACACTCACACACTCACACACTCACGCTCTCACACTCTCACACTCTCACACTCACTCACACTCTCACACTCTCACACTCTTGGGTCTAAGCCATTATTAATGTTCTTTTCTTCATCCAAGACCAACTACCAAACCTCCTCACCCCCCTACACCTTCAGGGACCGGATGGTCCATAAGAGCATCATCTACATGTGGGTCCTTACCAGGTAATATTAACTGCAATGCCGCCTTTAGCCAGTAGGAACGCTTAATGTTGGGCTGAACAGACAGTAACACCGGTTGTGATTGGTTATCTCAGCACAGTGGGCGTGGCCCTGGGAGGCCTGACCATCTGGCATGCGGTCCTCATATCCAGGGGAGAGACCAGTATCGAGAGACACATCAACTTCAAGGAAACCAAGCGGCTAGCCAAGCGGGGAAAGGTGACGTCATGCCGCCGGTGTGGGAGAAGAACAGACATTAAACACACTGCCAGCCGCTTGCCAAGGGAATCATTAGACTAGAATGCAAGAACTGTTATTTGTTCTTTCTTATTATCGTCCTGTTCTTCAGCTGTGTCACCCAAATTTCCTGTCTGGCATTAATGAGGTGTATCTTATCTTATGTTATCTTCTGTTTCCTTCTGCCAGGTGTATAAAAACCCTTTTAATTATGGAAAGTTTAACAACTGGAAGGTATTTCTGGGCGTCGAGAAGAGAAGGTAATTTATTTTCTGCTCCTACATCTCTGTCCTACATCCTATACTGGTGAGTGCACTGGTTTGTCTCCTGGTTTGATGGCTCCTTCTGGTTTTGCCCACCAGCCACTGGTTGACCAGGGTCCTCCTGCCCTCTGGACACTCCCCTTCGGGCGACGGCCTGACCTGGGACCTCCTCCCCTTCAAGAGGGACACCATTCCCGTGTGACCGTCGCTCCACACGGTATCGCTCCCGGACGTCGCGTTGAGCCGCAAGGCGCGCTGTGGAAAACAGGGAGAGCGTTTGGCTGACTCCCCAACGGCACGCTGCTCCGAGGCGCACGTCATTGGGGGATGACTGAGGAGGGGTTTGAGTGGGGATACTTTTTGTCTGAAGAGAGAACCTCAGTCACTGACGGTGCGTTGATGAAATCACAGATTCTTGTCTGCTGACTCACATATCATTAGACTGAACACAGACAGAAGCCACGATTTGTGATTTTTTTTTTTCAAGTTAATATCTCGAGAGCTTTATATGAGAGGACAGTATCTACGCCAAAGGAGGAGCCAAATGGACTCTTCCATGTCTCTGTACATTGACATTGTGACCCTTCAAAAAACATTCCCTTTCCCCATCCACATCATAACTTTATCATTTTGTTTTTTGTACTCCCAACACGTACCAAAACACATATCGGTATTTTTTTGTATTAAACCAAAGTATGTGCATAAATTATTTTTTCAAGCAGTGGACGTTGTCTATTTTAAGTTACTACAAAGCAAGACTATGTATTTGGTCTCTTTTTTTTCTGCTTGAAGCATCAAAACTCAGTACTGCTCTGCAATTATGTCATGGTAGACTGTGGATGAGGATTAACTGGTATTTATTTGGTTATCTGCAAAAGATAATCTCCAGATTACTGCAAATAAAACCTAAACTGAAAGAATAAGCAGATAGACAGGAAATATCATCCAAAAAGCATTGAATAATAAGATTCCGTCTTTAACTTAAAGGTAGATATTATATATATATATATATATCAATTATATATAAATTATAATATGCTTTTAAAACTAAATTGACGCGTCAACCTCCAGTCGTCCAGCAGAGGGCAGTAACTGGCATTTCAGGCGCGTGCAAGCGGCCCAGCATCTTCGAACTAATAAGTAAATGACCGGGATGGAAGTAAAAGGTTATGACTATCTCTTTAATTTATTTTTCTACATTTAAACTTTCTAAAATTCAATAGCGGGTATTGATGATGACTATTGGAAAGACCAAACGTCAAAAGCTATTTAAAGGCTATTTACCAATCATAGAAAGAAATCACGAGATTTGCCAACCGAAATACGAGTAACATGGCATGCCATGCATAATAAAGCGTTGACATTTCCAATATTAGTTAGAATGTAGGCCAACGCTCACGACTTTAGGGCAACATTCCACCACCATCATGTTAGCGCACTGTGAATTGGTTTAGATTTGCGCATGCGTACCCAGAGGTAGTTGGGGATTTAATTTCAGTTCTGTAGAGACCTACAGACGAAATCATCGAATGAGCGTACGATAACCTCTTACAATCCTAATGTAAGGAGTTGGTAAGGGATAAAAGACTGCGAGTTGTGCATGTTGTTGCACGTTTGGTCAACGTTGGTTCTATTAAACGGAGCGTCCCAGTAGAGACTGTAGCCAACCATTGGGCGTCAGAGGATTGGCTGCAGCTCTCTTCACGCTGGTCCTCCGCCGCGCAGGACACTTTATAATTGAAGCGAGTTCGGATGTGGCAAGCAAACTGCACAAGAATGCATAACATAGCAGACTGGATCTCAGGTAAGATAAAAGAGATTGTAATCGTTTAGTTTCGGTGAATGTATTTCACGGAAGTTATAATTTATTTGTCCGATTTGATTTGGTTTCATTAAATAGAAATGTATTTTGTAAACCGCTATGCAATGCAAATAAGAGTATTGCAGTGAGCTGTAGTCTGTAACAAAATCAAAAGGGACCCGAACGAGAAGATCATCCCATGTCGGATGGATTTACACGTGACGTAAACATAGCATCCCGACCCGAACGACAAGTGCTGAGCTGTCACAATTATCACTCACTGGGCACTTTAACGACAGGGTTGATTTGCCATTATTAAAATGCTTTCACCTCTCATTAAATGATCATGTCAGCGTTTGCATGTACAAGCAATGATTAAATGGATTTCAGGACTTTCTCTCTCTGGGATGTGGGGGTTTAGGCACCGTCATGGGGGGCTGTGTCGGGAGAAACCAGATGGATGGACACGGCACCACGGGAAGCGCGACCCGCAACAAAAAGAGTGGCGGTAAGACACACCTCGGCCCCTTGTGTGTGAAGGACACCGCCAGCCTGTGTTCAACCCGCTGCTCCAAGAACACATTTGATTGGATTAGATTAGATTAGATGAGGTTCAACTATCATTGTGCTGTGCTGCAAATACTGACAGAAAATCAATAAAGTAAAGCAAATTAAGTCAAATAGCAATCATGAGGTATATTTTTACGCTATAAACAGTATGTTTGTGATCTAGCCCCGAAGCGTTACGATGCATAGTTTCATTGAAGGCAGTGTCTCTGCGGCTGTCATTAACTCTGGTTGCCTGCAGGTGTAAAAAGTTTCAGGCGTTCTGGATTAGCAGCCGTACCTGTAATTAGGAGGCACCCAGACCCAAGCTTTATTTAAAGCTCTCGTTATCCCTTTGACCCCATGGACAGAGACCATGGTCATGGGTTTGGGGGATGCAATGTTTAAAAGGATTTGTGTTGATACAGAATCTGTGGCATATCCTTGCAATTAAAAGTAAACTGTGTTTAAGTATGTGTTGGATGTGTCAAAAGTGTCCTGTTTAGTCTCTTTCTGAATATACTGGTACACACAAATATATTTAGGCTATTTGACCAATTCTCTTTCTCCAATAACTGAATATGGAGTGGTCCATTTTCATACAAAGCTGCTTTCATCTTCCAAAATCCATTTTGCATTTCAAAGACAACTTCAACACATACAATTCATCCTTTCCCGTTCTGCCCCACCCTGCCATCAAAGGCAGTCCTCAAAGCTTTGAAACTGAGGATGGCTTGTGGGGGGCTCAGCTTCCAGCTGAATGTATTCATCCAGAAAAAGGTTTATTGTCTATTAATAGGGGTTCCATACTGCCTTGAGGGCATTTCTAGCACAGGACTTTAAATAGAGCAGGATTAGGATCTTGAGTAACTGCTCCATCTTCAGTACAGGGACACTCAAATTAGACTTGTGTCGTCTCTCGTCCCCACTGACCTGAAGTTGTTATATTTTTTTAGGAAGGCTTTCGGATGGTTCTTGTTATGAGAGGGGGTAAAAGAGGACACATCTTAATGAAGCAGGGAAGTACTACGAGGCAGACAACCTCCAGCTCAAGGTGCCGCACCTGGAGGATTTAGCAAGTTAGCCTGAGCTCTTGGTCTTAATCAGCCTCTTAGCGGTAAAGCTAACCTGTTCTTCTACAGTCAGAACAGTGTTGTTGGTCACCAGTGTTGTCGACAGTAGTGTAGTTCACTGGCCTGGAGCTTTGAGTGTTTTTTGCAGCTGTTTTGAATTGACATTACGTCTCAGCCATGGGAGTAACAAACTCCAGGGACTACCGGTACCACCAGGCCACAGACCGGTCCTTTAAGGGCATGAGGTCACTCAAATGTAAGTATTTTGCGTTCAGACGTGCCGTCTGTGCCCATCAGTTTTTTGATGGTACATAATTCAGATTCTTATTAGATAAAATGTAAAGCATGTTTGGATTTGATAGTCTTACAATTGTTTAAGATTGGATTTTACTGTATGCAGATAATTCGCATTTTCCTCCACCCTTTTTTGTTTTTCATATATGAAGAAAATGTCAATTGTTTCTTTCAGCCTTTGCCTCCTGATTCCACTTAACTTTACCTTTGATATCCAGTTAGTTATTAAGTGTTAGTTAAGTGATACTTGGATACCCATTGAGGTGATTCGTAGATAATTATTAGTTAGCTTTGCTCCTCATGTCCGGGAGTAAGGCAGCACTTCATACCATGTGCAGATTGACAGTATATCCTTCATTTTTATGTGATCTATGGATAAGAGTTGGGTATCCTTAATAGAAGATACATTTGTTGCTATCGGCATTCATACATCATATGAGGTCTACTGCCAAAATGTGGACTAAAATCCTGCTGTTCCTTTGATGTTGGATTTTTTAAAATCTACACAGGGCTCTCTTGCAAAATAGTTTATTATCTCATTGGGACTCCCTGTTTAAATAAAGGGAAAAGGGTTAGACTAAAAGTAATGTTATCACAATTCTGCAATGTGGTTGCAGATATTGAAAGTGGTACCATTTCCTGGAGGTAGACCTACTTATACCAGGGGCTTTATACCCTGATCCTGCGGTTGGCTTTGATGTATCCAGGATACCAATCATGGTTGTCATGATGATAACTATGGTGACGTCTCAACTTGAGAAGGCATGACATCTGAATGACTATATTTAGTCCTCCATTCAATGTTTCTCGAGCCGAAGGGAATTATTATTTTCCATCAGTGAGAGGTAACCAGTTTATTTTGAGATATCCAGCCATTTCTCCAGCTCTATGTAAGCTACCTGCGTGCTCTTCAACCACATTGACTAAGTGTGGCTCTCTGCCTCTCTGGGAGAGATTGATTCCTCCCACAACCGTGGGAGGATTACATATTCCTGATATGTTAGTCATCCGGAATGGCTAGTGGAACACATCACATGAATGCAACCCTGGAGCGAACACAACCCTTTAAACTGGACATGGAGTAGTCATCTAATCTAAGAAAATAACAATTTGCCATGTGAGAATAATTTGATTCTCTAAAATCCTTTGTTGTAACCTTTAACAGATTTTACCACAAATGTGCTTCAGTCTACCAAAACAAAGCTATTCCACATTCTGTGAGATTCATCTGGTAGTAGTTCTCCATCTGATGGGTAAGCCTTAGCACACAGATGCATGTCATCCCGGAGTGCTTTGTTCTCCCCCTTCACCTACTTCTCCAACCCGAGCTTATCTCCCCAACCCATGTCTCACGGGCGGCAGCGCAGCTCCATTCTGTTGTGTGGAACCTGATTATGGCCTATAATCCAGCAGCATGGGATTGTTGTGCAGCCAGTCACACCCAGGGGAGCTGGTCACTGGCTTAATCCACTGCTGCTGCACTATAAATAATGTCTTTATTGTGGATCAAAGTGACCTTACTGGGTGTGCTGTGCTGAGAGATTGCTCTCAAAGCATCTCTGGGTCTTATGAATGGCTGGGTCTTGATTCGCTTTATATTCTTACCTGGAGAATGAGATTGAACATGGCCAGGTTCCAGTGCTTCCTCTTTCCTTCTGTTATCCCCCTACACGGGTTTCATCACATGGAAAGGTGAAAAATAACATATTTACAGAATTACCTTTTAGATCCTACAAATCATAGTAATCCACGTAACTGTGTTTACCCTGGTTTAACCTAAATCTCTGAGCAGGACCACTGGAAACAATATGGACCAAACAAAATGTAAGGACATATCGCTGTGGGACCCTTCTGGCAAACAGGATATCATCATTATGTACTTACCATCACTCCCACAAGCGACGGACCGTGGTTGGTAATGGTCAGTTAACCCATGCCTGAATCGTGACGGCTCTCATGACCTTCTGAACCTTTCTGATCCCTCTCCTTCAGGCCGGAACGAGCCCCTCAGGAAGGAGGGGCCGCAGTGGAAGAGTGAGTTCCCCATGACGGAGGGCCAGCTGAGGAGCAAGAGGGACGAGTTCTGGGACACGGCGCCGGCGTTCGACGGCCGGAAGGAGATCTGGGACGCCCTCAGGGCAGCAGCGCTGGCCGTGGAGTGTAACGACCTGGGGCTGGCTCAGGCCATCGTGGACGGAGCCTGTATTACCCTGCCCCATGGTACACGCACGCACACGCATACACACGCACGCACGCACGCACACGCGCACACACGCGCACACACGCACGCACACATGCGCACACACACACACACACACACACACACACACACACACACACACACACACACATAAACACGCACACACACACACACACACACACACGCACACATAAACACACACACACGCACGCACGCACGCACACACACACACACACACACACACACACACACATGCACACGCACAGACTGTGGGCAAAAACCTGTGTATATTGGTTGTGTTGAGATTAATCTTGCCATAGTTACGCAACTGTAACCAGGCCATCCGTCTTGATGGCACACACACACACACACACACACACACACACACACACACACACACACACACACAGATAAATAAATAAATCTCAACCGGGATTTTCAAAATGTCAACTGACTGTTGGCAAAAACCTGTGCATATTGGTTGTGTTGAGATTAATCTTGCCATAGTTACGCAACTGTAACCAGGCCATCCGTCTCGATGGGATGGATTGGTACCGTAGGGACATGGCAGAGAGAGGATGGCTGGTTAAATCCGCCATCCTGACGGGATGTTTAAGTTCATTTTTTACTGTTGCCACCTTCCCGAGTCCAAAGTTAATAACTTCATATAAATATAAATAATATGAAAAAGCTCACTGACTGTCGGCATCATTTTGAGAAAGCGTAATTTTTGGGATGGTTTTTCTTGCACCATTCGCATCCATCTTGTGATTTTACAGTTAACCAATGTGCTGCGATGTCACCCTTCTCCTATTCCCCCCCGGCAGGTTCCCTCACAGAGAGCTACGATGAACTGGGCAACCGCTACCAGCTGCCCGCCTACACGCTCGCCCTCCCCGTCAACCTCCTGACAGAGACCACCGGCAGCAAAGACCTGTCCCCCGCCACAGAGAACCCTGCCCCTCCCCCCCCGCCCGAACAGGAGTTCCAGCTCCGTGTCCGGCTGTCCAGCGGTAGGAAGCACCCCCGTCATCTGGCTGGACCCGTGGCCCCTCTCCTTAAGACCATCAGTAGAACAGTAGAACACAGTAGAACACACGGGGCTCAGTAGAACACACTGGGCTCAGTAGAACACACTGGGCTCAGTAGAACACACGGGGCTCAGTAGAACACACGGGGCTCAGTAGAACACACTGGGCTCAGTAGAACACACTGGGCTCAGTAGAACACACGGGGCTCAGTAGAACACACTGGGCTCAGTAGAACACACGGGGCTCAGTAGAACACACTGGGCTCAGTGGAACACACTGGGCTCAGTAGAACACACTGGGCTCAGTAGAACACATGGGGCTCAGTAGAACACACTGGGCTCAGTAGAACACACGGGGCTCAGTAGAACACACGGGGCTCAGTAGAACACACGGGGCTCAGTAGAACACACTGCGCTCAGTAGAACACACGGGGCAGAGATATCCCTTCCTGTCTCTTGGAATGTGAAATATAATTTGGACACTCACACAACAACCAAGCATTGTAGAAAAATTAATACATATCCAAAAGATGAAAATCAACACCTTGAGATGTAAATATGTACTAATAAATTAACATTTTCTTGGCTTTGCTTTGATCTGTTTACAGCCTCACTTATGAGTATATATTGATAAAAGACTACCCTTCAGTCTGATGTCTGAGTGATAAACCTTCCCCAGGCAAGGACCTGCGCCTGACGGCCACCATGGCCGACTCCATCGGTGAGCTGAAGAAGAGGCTGCAGAAGCAGCACGAGATCGACGCGGCCCACCAGCGGTGGTTCTTCTCTGGGAAGCTGCTCACCGACAAGACCCGGCTACAGGACACCAAGATCCAGAAGGACTTTGTCGTCCAGGTGATCGTCAACCAACCGCCCGCGGCCACCACCGGCTAAAGGCTTAGTTATGGTTCCACATTGACGCAGCGCGAAGGAGTTAGAGGACCCCTTATGTCCTTGCGGACCCTCCTTGCGTCCACCGCACCGTGCGCCTCGTAAAAATGTTAACCTTGTGTCGAGGCGACGCAGCAGCGAGGGCTGTGATTGGTCCGCTCACTAAAACCTGACGCAGAACCAAAACAGGTTCACGACTGCGTCGAAGTGACTTTGTGGTCGTTGCGTTGCGTCAACGTGGAAACATAACTTAGCCTTACCTGAGGAGGGCTGTGTTGGGGGGGGGGGGTGATGGCAGAGAAGATGGCTGGAAGAAAAGAGGCAAGGCTGAGGATTATCATAAAGGTGCATTTATATTCCAGCAGTGGATGCAGCAAACTTTTGTGTACATTTTTGTATTCAAAGTAGTTTATCTTTCTTTTCTTTTTGTAATTCTCCTTTTTATATCTTTCCTTTTCTCCAAACTAAAATAGGTGTAAAAAAAAAAAGCACTGAACAATATTGTCGTCTAAGTGGTAGAATTGGGAGATTCTTATGCTTGTCATCTTTAACATAAGGCCTCTCCACTGCACTGAGCTGGCTTGAATCCACTATTTGTTTACACGTGGCCTCCTTTTTGCGCTGCGGTTCGGTCCCTGTGTTATCATTGACACAACATGGTGGGTGCCCTGTTTTCTTTAGGTTCATTTCTACATTCTGTATGTTGAATTGAGAAGTGTTTAGAATAAGCAATGAATTAAACACCATCTCAATTTGACATTTGACCATGTAAATATGTAAATTAGATTAAGAGTGAACATGCTGAATTTTACAATTGTATATTTCGATTTTTTTAAGTGAGGAATGTGGTGTACTTTCTCAAGTATGTTGCTCAATTTATTTTTTATTTATTTCACAATTGCTGCATTTAAAGATGTTATGCTCAACTTTGTATGTAGGCCTACCATGGGGTATATTATACCACGATGCTACTTGTGCAAAAACTGAATTGTGAATAAAACATGTAAATTTACCTAATTTATTTTTGTATTGTATTATTATTTTGAGCTGTAGATGTGCGGGGGTTGTTACATCAACTATAACTAGAAATGTATTTCCTGCAGAAAATGTGTCGAGTGCTGCTGTGCAAAGTGAGGTTGAAAATATATTTTAGCAAAGCCACATCGTTAAGACGTAAACTCAACCCTACTACTGAACCCCTGAAATCTCCAATAAATACGTTATAATGGAGTATCAAAATATGCTCCCCATTGTCTTGCAATGTACATGGGGCAAGTAGTAAAATAGGGTGATTCTGTAGAGGGGGCATCGTTTGATAGAGGCAATTGGTCTGCAGATCAAATGTGCTACCAAACACATAAGGAAGCACTTTATGACAGGGTAGTTAAACATTGTTCTGCCAATGTATGCTCCCTTACCAGAGTCTAGTGAACGCATAACAAATAGTTATTGCTGGACAGCGCCCTCTACCGGTTGATTTGAAGACAAACCAGAAGACACGTGATATAAAAGTGACGTATTAGGAGAGCGACGGAGTTGCTGTAAAAATAGAGCAGAGGGAGCGTGACTATTTATCATCCATAATGGTAAAATCTGGAAAACTCAAGTCGGGGGTCGCAAACAAACTGAAACGATGGAAGAAAGGACACAGCAGCGATTCGAATCCCGAAACAAATCGTTATCGACAGGCTGCTAAAAGTCGCTTTTTCAGCCGACCGAGTGGTAAGCCGTGCTCCTTCTGCCTCCCTGGTCACACGTGGGTCGGTCGGCCAGCCTCAGTCACTGCACCGACTATCTTAAAATTAACATTGATCCGATCAACCCGTGTTTGTACAGACGATGTATGTTTCTATAGTTCAAGTCATTGAATAACTCTACAAAGCTGTCAAATTAAGTTGTAAGATTGTTCAATCTTTTATCCTAGGCTAGTCCATTTTCTTAAATGTTGTGGCTAACGATGCATGCATTGACATTAACGTTATGTGTTGAATAGTATTTGTCAGCATGCTCGTTGGTGAAATATTAGTTGTTGATGGTTTTTGTGTGTGTGTGTGTGTGTGTGTGTGTCCCCGCCCGTGATTAGTATTTTCCTGTGTTATTTTTGTATTACATTACTTGTACTACTACATCTGCTTATATCTATGTCCTGTATAATATTTGTGGACATAATTCAAATTATACAAATCATTGTTTGTGTGTGGAATGCAGTTTGTGTGTGGAATGCAGATCTACTGCGCCAATTCCTGTACCCAGGAACTCCTTTTCAATATCTGTGTGGATTATTATCTGATTTAAACGGTATGTCTTCCAACAGAGAAGAGTGATCTCACAGTCGACGCTCTTAAGCTCCACAATGACCTGCAAGTCGGACCCCTGGATGTTAGTGACCGCAGAGGAGCCCGCATGGAGGAGGAGGACGACGATCTGGCCTTCACCGAGAAGACCTCCGGCACCTTCCTCAGTGGCCTGTCTGACTGCTCCAACCTCACCTTCAGTAAGGTGCAGCGGTACTGGGAGTCCAACTCCGCCCCTCACAAAGAGGTAAATAAGGATTTTGAATGATCAGTGTTGTTTTTGTTACATACACAATCACACTCGTATCATTTGCTATGATACTTAGAATTTGACACGTTCTAACTGGTGTTAGCGAGGTTTTAGGTCGGATTCTTGCTAAAATTTGCTTTAAATGCCGATGCAGTGAAGAGGCGTAGGTGTTAGACGTTGTGCAGTGAGGCCTTCATTGGTGCTGCCTGGTTTGTGCAACAGATCTGTGCTGTGCTTGCTGCTGTCACTGAGGTGATCCGTTCTCAAGGAGGGAAAGAGACGGAGACTGAATACTTTGCTGCCCTGGTGAGTACTTCTTCCGGGCTTAAAGACTGTCGAGACTAAAACGCCAATATATTCAATCATATTTGTATTTATTTGGGAGTTTGAGTTGAGCGCCCTAACCCCTAACCACCCCTGTAGATGACCACGCTGGAGGCTGTGGACGCTGCAGAGTCCCTGGCCGCCGTGGCTTACCTCCTCTGCCTGGTCATGAAACGGTCAGCCCTCGGTCGACCCTCGCTGGCACCGCTGTCCTCAGAATATCCAATGAACTTCACTGGATCACAGAATTCCAGAGTTTGACGTGTGTGTGTGTGTTGTTATCGGGTCCCCAGGGTCCCTACTCCGGTGCTGGTCTCCAAGTATTCCGACACGTCCAAGGCCTTGATGGACGTCATGTCCCAGCAGGCCAGCTGTGAGACCGGCTCCGCCCTCCGTTGGGTGAGCGGCCCCCTGAGTCTTCCCGCCCAAGCCTCTTTTGGGTTCATGTATTCACTCTGCAGTAGCCTGGTCTCCAGCCCCCAGACCTTGACGCCCCTGACGACGTTGTCCCCGTTGTGATGCAGGTGCTGTCGTGCCTGGCCACCCTGTTGAAGAAGCAGGACGTGTCCGTGTGGAACTACCCCTCCACCCTGCAGACGTACCACGGCCTGCTGAGCTTCACCGTCCACAAGAAGCCCAAGGTCCAAACAGCAGTGCTCAGCCAAACCCTTATTGCTCAATTAGACCGATCTCTGCCCGTCTAGGATAACAACCTCAAGGCTCACTAACCCTAATACATATAATATATATATATATATATAAAGACTGAAGACCGGGAGAGAGAGGAAACGGGACGCCCTCGTCATCCCCCTGCCCTTGATTCCCCTCCTCCAGGTCCGCAAGGCGGCGCAGCACGGCGTGTGCTCCATCCTCAGAGGGAGCGAGTTCCTGTTTAAAGACAACGCCCCATCCCATCATCCCGCGGCCATGGCAACGGCCAAGTTCTGCATCAAAGAAATGGAACAGGCTGGGGGTAAAGAGAAGAAACAAAAAAGTCACACATTTGTCATACAAATCTGCACACTCTTTTTCTCTCGCTATTCGTTTTCCTGACATGAGAAGGACCACCCACCTCATGCTTTGGCGTGTGTTTTTTTCTTCTCAGGCAGCAAGGAGGACACCACCACACTGCACGTGCTGGGGGTCCTGAAGGAGCTGCTGCCCTCCTTCCCCCAGGGGGCGGTCAAGACCTGCTGTGAGACGCTGCTGCGCGTGATGACGCTCGGACACGTGGTGAGAACACGTTAAAACCTAGAGACGGTTCATCCATAGATGGATTCATTCAGAAGCTGCTTCTTCATTATGACGCTATCTGACCCCAGATAAGGGGCGGAGTCTGACCCCAGATAAGGGGCGGAGTCTGACCCCAGATAAGGGGCGGAGTCTGACCCCAGATAAGGGGCGGAGTCTGACTCCAGATAGGGGCGGAGTCTGACTCCAGATAGGGGCGGAGTCTGACTCCAGATAGGGGCGGAGTCTGACTGCAGATAGGGGCGGAGTCTGACTCCAGATAAGGGGCGGAGTCTGACTCAGATAAGGGCGGAGTCTGACTCCAGATAGGGGCGGAGTCTGACTCCAGATAAGGGGGGTTCTGACTCCAGATAAGGGGCGGAGTCTGACTCCAGATAGGGGCGGAGTCTGACTCCAGATAGGGGTGGTCTGACTCCAGATAAGGGGGGGTTCGACTCCAGATAGGGGGGGTCTGACTCCAGATAGGGGGAGGAGCTCACTGCTCAAGGAGGCCTCACTCCCCCTCTGTCCATCACTGACGTGTTTACAATTCACTGGAAGCCTCTTTGGATACAAGCGTCTGGTCAATGCTAAATGGAACGGTGTGTGTGTGTTTAGCTGGTGACGGCCAGCGCCATGCAGGCCTTCCACAAGCTGTTCAACGGGAAGCCAAACCCCAGCACCATGTCAGCGGAGCTCAACGCCCAGATCATCACGGTGAGACCCAACAACACCGCACCGCACCACACCACACCCGGGGGTAGGAGTGGAGGGTTTAAACTGTGTTTCAATGCTCCCCCCCCCAGGCCCTGTACGACTACCTGCCCAGCGAGAACGACCTGCAGCCCCTGCTAGCATGGCTCGCTGTCATGGAGAAGGCCCACGTCCATCTCGCAGGGTAACGCACATTCACCTCTTCATGACAACCCTAGGGATCGACCGATATGGATTTATTTTATTTTTCATCAGCCTTTGCCGATGACCGATACGGGCTCCCGATTTTCTTGAGCCGATATTTGGAGCCGGTACTGCTTTTTCCCCCTCAATTTACATCAAAAAAATGAGTGGTGATAAAAAAATGTCAATAAAAAAAGGAACATTTATTGAACTGTCTGTCTGTAAATCATGCCGGGCAAGAAAAATAAAATAAAATATCGGCCGATCACTAGCCTACACTGAGACGTTGTTCTGTTGTTGTTACCGTTCAGTAACGAGGGTTTTCTAAATGGCTTCGTTCTGTCTCAGCCTGCAGAGTTCCCTGAACATGGGTCACCTCCCTCGCCTCTTCACAGCGGCCATGACCTGCCTCCTCTCCCCTCACACGCCCGTGGTGTCCGCGGCAACCAACACGCTCAAGGTAAACCCACCGCTAGGGGCAGTCTTGTTCTGTTCCACGTGCTGCTACTGTGTGTGTGTGTGTATGTGTGTATGTGTGTGTGTGTGTGTGTGTGTGTGTGTGTGTGTGTGTGTGTGTGTGTGTGTGTCAAAATAACTTAATGTTTCAAAGTACAAATTAAATCAACCGACTTGAGATCAATCCTTGTTTTTGAGGCCTTGATTCTTTGTAGGATCTATGTTGTAAGTGTTATGCTCGTCCTACTTTGTACCTTCTGCTCCATGTACTGATGGCTGTTATAATTGTAATAATGGTGAGTGTGTGTGTGTGCGCGCGCAGACCCTGCTGACGGAGTGTGTGGGTCCTCACATGGAGGCGATCGGCACGGTGACCGCCAGCGCCTCCTCCGGGAACGCCTCCTACATCTGCAGGATGTTCCGGTGAGTTCCGGGGCTACGACCGCCTCAGCCTCCTGCTGCGGTTCATCGGTCCTGAATCATGACGCCAACTAACCCACTCTCCCCCTGCGGTCCTCCTCCTCCTCCTCCTCCTCCTCCTCCTCTCCCTCCTCCTCCTCCTCTCCCTCCTCCTCCTCCTCCTCTTCCTCTTCCTCTTCCTCTCCCTCCTCCTCCTCCCCTTGCGGTCCTCCTCCTCCTCCCCCCCCCCTGCGGTCCTCCTCCTCCTCCTCCCCCTGCGGTCCTCCTCTTCCTCCTCCTCCCCCCCTGCGTTCCTCCTCTTCCTCCTCCTCCTCGTCCTCCTCCTCCTCCTCTTCCTCCTCCTCCCCCCCCTGCGGTCCTCCTCTTCCTCTTCCTCTTCCTCTCCCTCCTCCTCCTCTTCCTCCTCCTCCTCCTCCCCCCCCTGCGGTCCTCTTCCTCCTCCTCCCCCCCCCCCCCTGCGGTCCTCCTCTTCCTCCTCCCCCCCCCCTGCGGTCCTCCTCTCCCTCCTCCTCCTCCTCCTCCCCCTGCGGTCCTCCTCCTCCTCCTCCTCCTGCAGCATCGTGGAGGAGGGCCTGTCCTACCGCTACCACGCCTCCTGGCCGTTCGTCCTGCAGGCCCTCGGCTCCTTCTACCGCGTGGCAGGGAGGCGGGCGCACCCCGTCATGATGAAGGTACGCTGGACACCAACCGCTCCAATACTGAATAAGTCATAATCACTGTTTCATCAATGTTGAGAACATGATGCATTTATTAAGCATTTCTCTCCAATAAAACACTTTGTAACTGAGATCTTTGAAATTTCCTCTTTAAGTACAACAATGTATCCATTTAATGACATTTAATGAGAACAAACAAAAACGTTTCAACTCGTTTTTAGTAGTTTGGAGATCGGTTGACCCACGATAGAATTGGTGATTAATACACGATGAGTCGCCCAGCCCAACGCTGGCCGGCCTGTGGACTGTGAAGAGGCGTGGAAGGTGTAGGAGACTGACTCTTGTCCTCCCCCCAGTCCCTACAGTCCCTGGCGGCGCTGCGGCCCACCCCCCACTTCCCCTTCACCGGGGAGCTGGACCTGGCCATGGGGGGCGCTGTGGAGAGCATGGGCCCCGAGATCGTCCTGGGGGCCGTGCCGCTGAACATCACGGGCTACGAGTACGTCCCCTAGGTCCTAGCGAGGGTCCAAACGCAGCCTCACCCGGTGGTTCTCACTGGGTATGAGTGTAGTGCCGTTGGTTGATCTCGTTGTGTGCGTTCTGCTCCTCAGTGACGACCTGGAGTTCCCCCGGAGCTGGCTGGTGCCGATTCTCCGAGACCACGCGAAGAACACCCAGCTGGCGTTCTTCAGCTCCTACTTCCTGCCCCTGGCCTCCACGCTCCACCAGAGAGGTAAGCCCGGCGCATGATGCGGAGTGGGGGCCCTGGTTCGGTGTGGTCTATTCATCAGCCGGCGCCTCACCCACGGGTCCTGTGTGTCCGCAGCGGAACAGCTGCTGCAAGCCGGAGAGAAGCTGGAGGCCAAAGTCTACAACACGCTGCAGATGCAGGTAGCTACCAGTGACCTCTCCTCACGAGAGCGTTCGTCAGTGCCGAGGCGTAGAGCGAGGTGTTGAGACTGCGTGCTCTGACCTCCCCCCCCTCCCGCTCTGTGCTCTGACCACCCCCCCCTCCCGCTCTGTGCTCTGACCTCCCCCCCTCCCTCCCAGATATGGACTATGCTCCCTGGCTTCTGCACGGGCGCCACGGACATCCAGACCTCCTTCAGGAGCCTGGCCCGGGCGCTGGGCACGGCCATCAACGAGCGGCCCGACCTGCGGCTCACCATCTGCCAGGCGCTGAGGGCCACCATCACCAAGAGCTGCACCGCGGGTAAGGGCCCCACCAGGGGTAAGGGCCCCACCAGGGGTAAGGGCCCCACCAGGGGTAAGGGCCCCACCAGGGCTAAGGGCCGCACCAGGGGTAAGGGCCCCACCAGGGGTAAGGGCCCCACCAGGGGTAAGGGCCCCACCGCGGGTAAGGGCCCCACCAGGGTAAGGGCCCCACCGCGGGTAAGGGCCCCACCAGGGGTAAGGGCCCCACCGCGGGTAAGGGCCCCACCAGGGTAAGGGCCCCACCGCGGGTAAGGGCCCCACCAGGGGTAAGGGCCCCACCAGGGGTAAGGGCCGCACCAGGGGTAAGGGCCCCACCAGGGGTAAGGGCCCCACCAGGGGTAAGGGCCCCACCAGGGGTCTCCTTCACAGTATACTGGTCTCCTTGAGAATATACTGGTCTCCTTCAGAGTATACTGGTCTCCTTCACAGTATACTGGTCTCCTTGAGAGTATACTGGTCTCCTTCACAGTATACTGGTCTCCTTGAGAGTATACTGGTCTCCTTCACAGTATACTGGTCTCCTTCAGAGTATACTGGTCTCCTTCACAGTATACTGGTCTCCTTCACAGTATACTGGTCTCCTTCAGAGTATCCTGGTCTCCTTCACAGTATACTGGTCTCCTTCAGAGTATACTGGTCTCTAGTTTTGGGTCGTACCCGTGCTGTTGAAGGGTCCCAGGTTGGTCTCATGTGTCGTCCTCCCCCCCGCCTGTAGAAGGAGACCGGGCCGAGGTGGGTCGCTTCGCCAAGAACTTCCTGCCCATCCTGTTCAACGTGTACAGCCAGCAGCCGGCTGCCGGAGAGCCCACCTACTACCGGATGGCCGTCCTGGACACCATCAAGGTTTACCTCACCATCACCGACCTGGCCATGATCTGCGCCTTCCTGCAGAAGGCCACGGAGAGGCTGGGCAACAAGGAGAGCGAGTTCACCAGGTAGGCTGAGGCCACTCATCACTGGGATGGCGTTTGTCTTCTGTTTTGATAAAGATTCGTGGTTTTAGCCTGCGGCTCATGCAGACGGCTCACGACCTCTCCCTGTACCCCTGCCCAGGCTGTCAGTCATGGATCTGGTGGTTGCCATGGCGCCCTGTGTGGACGAGGGCACCATGACTAAGACCTATGAGCTGATCAAGCCCTACCTGGAGGTACGGAGGATGGATCTTTATTGTTTACTTCCTACTCCGTTATTATGAAGTGACTCCCAGTGAATTTCATGTCTTTAAGAATGTCATTGTGTGTGTGTGTGTGTGTGTGTGTGTGTGTGTGTGTGTGTGTCAGACGAAGGAGGCGGGCATGCAGAAGAAGGCGTACCGCGTGCTGGAGGAGCTGTGCGGCGGCGAGCGGCCCGAGTGCCAGGCCTTCATCACGGCCAACATGGAGACGCTCAAACAAGTACTGCTGGACACCCTGAAGAACGCCTCCTCGCCCGCCAAACGGGTACGACCCCAACGCCGCCGTCACCGCAGGCTAGATCCTCACACAGGACACACAAGTCAGGCTTCCCCGAAGTTCTTAGGCGCCCGCCTAAGTTGCACAGGCCTGCCGCCTTAACTACAACGTCCCAAAAAGAAAAACTTTTATTTAAATGTTTTAATCGCGAATATTATGCAAAAGTAGAAAATAATCCAAAAACTTAATTTACTCTCTTTGTATTGATCAACAGCCTGCATGAAAATAAGCAGAAATGGTCCACCTGTAAAAGCGTGCACCCCCCCCACCATCTTAACTAACACATTTTCTGCGGGAAACCCTGCGAGTGTCTACTGGATGCTGGTTTCCTGTCTAACTCTTGTCTCGCTGTCCTGTTTGTCTTCCAGCCGAGGCTCAAGGTTCTGCTCCACATCGTGAAGCGTCTGGAGGACGAGCACCGGGACTTCATCATCGTTCTGCTGCCAGAGGTAGAGCCAGACAACCCGATGTCTACCGCACACGATGCCTGGTCGACCGCACACGCCAACGCACAGCGTGTTGGAAGGGGGTCTTATTCCTTATTCCTGTTTGTCCGTCAGGTCATCATCTGCACCAAGGAGACGTCCGTGGGCGCCCGTAAGAACGCCTACACCCTTCTGGTGGAGATCGGGAAGGCGTTTGTGCGCTTCTGTGGCAATCCAAAGGGTGAGAAGCATGTCTGGAATTACTTGCATAACGTTTCTCCTTTGGGGTCAGCCTGGGATATGAGGGTTTGTCCAATAGTTTGAAGGCGTTCTGAGGTGTTTCTTCCTTTCAACCCCAGACGCGCTGGAGCAGTACCTGGCCCTGGTGTACGCAGGCCTCATGGGCTCGGTCACCATGATCACCTGCACCGTGCTGGCCTTGACTCGCCTGGTGTTCGAGTACAAAGGTAAGCAATAATACAGCGCTAATAATAACTATAGACGTCGAGCATTAAAACTGTAAAGTTAAACATTACGGACCGTTGGCCATTCACGAGGCCCCGTGACCGACGGTACGTTTCCTTCCGCCCAGACTCCATCGCCACGACGACCATGGAAGAGCTGCTGCACAACGTGTGCCTGCTGCTCTCCTCCAGCACCCGAGAGATCGTCAAAGCCGCCCTGGGCTTCATCAAAGTGCTCCTCTTCGTCATGGACCCCAAGACCCTGGCGTCCCACGTCTCGGTCATCGTACGTTGAAGCCGTCCTGGCGCTCTGACCTGCGCTCAGGGTCAGCGTTTCTACTGGTTCCTGGTACCGGGTCCCCGATGTTAAACACTCCCTCTGTTATCCCCCGGTCAGATGGACGGCATCGGCAACCTGAAGGACGACATGAAGAGGCACTTCCGCACCAAGCTGAAGAACATCTTCACCAAGCTCACCAGGAAGTTTGGGTGAGTGTCCAGGGAAGTCCGGTGACCTCCCAAAGGATCCATCGATAACAAACATACACTTAACTTCTATTTATTTAGCAGAAAATTACAATAGCAGGCGAATACTTGTCGTTTTATATTCCATGTCATTGTACACACACTTTCATGGTCTACTTGTTACTTCCCGCTAAAAGGAACAGAGGGGATGAGTTTAATGGTTACCGAAAGGAAGGGTTTAATCCGGCATTCTGTGTATCAGTAGGCTGGATATAAACTGGTCATATAGTAGACTTCCATTGAGGTTTGACTGAACGCTGTCCATTGAGGTTTGACCGAACCCTGTCCATTGAGGTTTGACTGAACCCTGTCCATTGAGGTTTGACTGAACGCTGTCCATTGAGGTTTGACTGAACCCTGTCCATTGAGGTTTGACTGAACCCTGTCCATTGAGGTTTGACTGAACCCTGTCCATTGAGGTTTGACTGAACCCTGTCCACTGAGGTTTGACTGAACCCTGTCCACTGGGGTTTGACTGAACGCTGTGTAATGAGGTTTGACTGAACGCTGTGTGCTGGCCTCAGGTTCGAGCTGGTGAAGAGCATGCTTCCCGTCGAGCATCACAAGGTCCTGATCAACATCCGCAAGTCGGAGGCCCGCACCAAGAGACGCAAGGAGGCGGAGGAGGAGCCCGAGGACTCTGACAGCGAGGTGGACGCCCCCAAACCCCAGTCCCAAAAGTAAACCACACGTTTATTCACATCCTTATGCATTACTGACATGAATCTGTCACTAGATCCACCTTACAGGCATGTCATGTACTGTACTACAGTTTATATTTACTTACCGTGTACACATTTCATCTTTCCGTTCACATGACTCATGTCATGAATTATGTACCTAGATATATTGGCCGTTCATTATTTTACTTTTTTTCCATAGTATATATATTTATGTCCCTCCTGACTTTGCGTGCGTGTCCTCGCAGCATCGAGGACATCCTGGCGGACTCGGACAGCGAGATGTCGGACGACGAAGGCGGGAAGGGCAGCAAGGGGCAGAAGAAGGCGGGCAAGCAGCAGCAGAAGGGCCGGGCGTGGCTGAAGGAGGGCGAGGAGGACGAGCCGCTCAACTTCCTGGACCCCACCGTGTCCCAGAGAGTTCTGGGTAAAGGACGCGCACACACCAAAGCATCCGCCGAACGGACGGCTCTGAACCGACCTGTCCGACTGAGGCCTTCTGTCCGTTGTTCCCCACAGCGACCAACCCCAAGAAGAAGAGCAGGGCCAAGGAGCTGCACGGCTTCAAGCTGACGACGGACGGACGGCTCATCATCAAGGACGGCGACGACGAAGAGGATGACGTGAAGAAAGGTAGGCGTGGGGAGGAAGAATCGGGCGCAGGTTCCCACTTTGCTGCCCGAAGCGCACGGTTTATGAAGCGTTCAAAATGAAGCCAAATATAGTGTTTAAAGATGGCGCTGATGAGTCGTCGACCACACCTGGCCCCGCCTCACCTGTCCCCTAAGCCCTGAGCCACCTTTTTTATAATATTTATCACACTATTTACTATTTAGACATTTAGCAGGCCCTTTAATCCAAAGCGACTTGCATGAATGAATGATGGACCATTTTGGCCAGGAATCAAACAGCCTAGCCGCTACACTAGCCACTAGCCGCTACACTAGCCACTAGCCGCTACACTAGCCACTAGCCGCTACACTATCTGCTAGCTGCTACACTATCCACTAGCTGCTACACTAGCCGCTAGCCGCTACACTATCTGCTAGCCGCTACACTAGCCGCAACACTAGCCGCTAGCTGCTACACTATCCGCTAGCTGCTACACTAGCCGCAAGCTGCTACACTAGCCGCTAGCTGCTACACTAGCCGCTAGCTGCTACACTATCCGCTAGCTGCTACACTATCCGCTAGCTGCTACACTAGCCGCAAGCTGCTACACTAGCCGCTAGCTGCTACACTATCCACTAGCCGCTACACTAGCCACTACACTATCCGCTAGCTGCTACACTATCCGCTTGCTGCTACACTATCCGCTAGCTGCTACACTATCCACTAGCTGCTACACTATCCGTAGCCGCTACACTAGCCACTACACTATCCGCTAGCTGCTACACTATCCGCTAGCTGCTACACTATCCGCTACACTATCCACTAGCCGCTACACTAGCCGCTAGCTGCTACACTATCCGCTAGCTGCTACTCTAGCCGCTACACTAGCTGCTACACCGTCCTAGCCTCCATGGCCTTCACACCCTTCATCTTCTGACCGTCCCCTCTCTCCACAGATGCAGAGGACGACCTGAAGGACATCCTGGAGGAGGCGGGCGTGAGGACTGTAAGTGATTACCCCGCCCCTCGGCGGGGGTCGGCGCTTACTTCCTGCTGCCCTTGGGGAGGCTTCCCGTGTGACCGCTCCTAATGACGCTCCGTATCTTCTGTTTCCCGCAGAAAAAGACGCAGAAGAGGAAGTACGACGACGACGACCTCGACGAGGACATGGAGACGGACGCCAAGTCCAAATACAAAGGTACGAGTTAATCTAATCATTGATCAATTTTATTCATTCAGAAATGAGGTTATCGAAGCAAGATTATTTGACATATGAATGCCCGAACGGTTTAGCCTTTTCAGAAGCAAACTGCGCATCCAAGATCCCATTGGTGTTAAATATGTGGTCAAAAACAGGGATATATTCAAGTCGGTTAGTAGTCTGGTTTATCAATAATATAGGCCGGTTTTTCAACTGCAAACTGTTGTCCTCTCAGCCGGAGGGTCCGGCATCCACAGACCACTAGGGGGCGGCAGAGACTCAGGAGTAGAATACAAGTCCAAGGTGAGCCACGCCACAGCCACACCACAGCCCCGCCCAGTGGGACTGGAACCAAGCACTGCATTGTACCCTTCTGGACAAGGCAACCCCTGAACCTTTTGTCTTTTTGCTTTGTTTTTATTTAGAAGGGGAAGGGGGATGTGAAAAAGACCGGGAAGGTGGACCCCTATGCCTACATCCCACTGAGGAAAGCCACGCTCAACCGCAGGTACGGAGCCGATTAGATTACAGCCTCTCCCTGACGCAGCCGTTGAGTGATTCCCCCGTGAGGGAACTCACCGTGTCTTCTCCTTGTGTGGAATAGGAAAAAGGCCAAGTTGCAAGGCCAGTTCAAGGGCATGGTGCGCGGAGTCCAGAAGGGGGCGCAGTCTGGGAAGAAGATGAAGAGAAACATCAACAAAAAGAGATCCTGAAACCCAGAAGAAGCTTATGGACTTTTTATGCAACGTGTGTGAGGAATTTACACCGACGCACGGACGCATACACACCGAACGAGCTGTCTCTCAATGGATGTGTTTTATGCTGTCATGTTTACAGCAGGTATTGGTGGTTTAAAGTTACGTTGTCTTCAGTTCTACCAATTGACTGTTGGACATGTTGTCTATATGCAGGACTATGGTTGGGTAACGTCTATCCGGAAATGAAATTTTTTGGAAGTTATAAGAATCGACATGATGGATAGAAAATGGTGATATTGAAAATCTGGCTTGTCATAACAAGCTGCTAATAGATGTGTTATCATTTGTGTATGCTAGAGAAGGCATCTCGGCATCTGTTCACCATTAAAATGTTATTTATGCATCCCTCTTCACAGTAAATGGATAAGTGTAGAGACATGCCTTCATGTCAGTGCCCGATGCGACCTCTAGATGGTGCTGTAGACTAATAGTTGAACCGTGTTCCGAGTGTGCGCTACAGGGGAAGCTATCTATTAATCTAAAACAGTTCTGCATTTGTACTGGGAAAGTGTATACACTTTTTGTTGCTCTGTTCAATATTTTCCCAACAGCTGAATTAAACACCCTGTTTAAAATCAAATACTAAGCCTATCCTTTTCGGGGTTTTGCAAAACATTGCCATTGCAGTAAATACCAGCTGCTTGGTCAAGGATAACTAAACGTTACAAAGTCTTTGTCAGCAAGTAATCCTTAGTTTAGAATTGACTGGTTTTATAAAATCGCAATACTTTAATTTAGCAATGAACACCAAAATTGCAGATGAAGTAATCTATGAACTACTGTCAAAAACATGCGATAATGTGGTTTTGGTACCACAAGTTCTTTCAAAGCAGGCAATCGGATTCAGAATTATTACATTTTTGAAGAATGATCCCCGTTAGAAATCCTGGAAACTAAAACCAAAGAGCCTGTAAGTCATCAGGGACCAGAGGTGGTTCAATAGAATCAAGGAATGCTGAATAAGAGATGGACCAGAATCTTTGAGCTAGACCTGAACAACCAGTTTTTCATTTCTAGTCATTAATAGATTGATCTCAAATGCTTCTTTCTGAATAACCTTCCATAAAACACTTTATTTTAACCTTCTTGAAGAAACAATTTAAGTGTTATTAGTGTGATTAGTCAGCCTGATTTTTTGGGTTGATTCATTTCTTTTCATTCAGGCTTTTGGCCAAGTTGTACATACTCCAAATTGAGAGTCTGAAAACACAAAATTTCTTGCATATTCCTCGACTGAATCCATATTTCAAGATTTTATTAGTTTTGCAGTCTACTTGAAATAATCACTTTCGCAATATAAAATACATTTTTAATTAAAGACAAAAATGCGTGTTAATACAGAAACGATGCGTCATCATTTCAGTCATTAGTAAATGCAATTAAGGAGAGCTAGTATGCAGTATCTCACTTTAGGAGACAGCTGTAAAGTGATGGAATGATATAATCCTCCTGTCTTACCTATTGGACCTCAGAACTTTATACAACCCCCATGGACTAGAGCATGTGCATACAAGGGCCTGTATTGAAATAAATAGGTAAAACTGCCCTGCAGTTACAAGATGCATTTATACTTACTTACAAAAACAACAAAAACAAATAGTTTCTTTGAACAAAGCTGTTTGAAAAACACATTTTCGTAGTTTGAGTGGTTGATTCTCTTCTGCGTTTTGATTAAGTGGTCGATGCACTCATGCTGTACATCCCCTCTAAAGGCTTATCAAAAACCTTAAAAAAATGATTTACATTTGCTACTTACTCTTACTGCCCCATCTGTTTCAGCCCTCACAAACAAATCCTTTTCTAAACCAACATTACATTCCAAAGGCATCAATTCCCAACTGATAGCAGACACTGCCGTCAAAACATGCACTCACATCTCTGAACAATGCCGTCCCCAGTCACTTCTACATATGTGTATATGACATTTAACCATCGATTGGCCGCGTTAGTCAGCGATTATGAAACCTCGTATAAACAACCTGTCTTTTTTGGTATTTTAATGTTTCTACAAATTGCAGTTCTACTATGAGCTCCTTAATCCAGAGACCACGTCTTCCCCCAGAGAACGCCTCTCTCTCTCCGAGCGAGAGACTCCGCTAATGCTAGGGTATTTATGAGCGCATACAAGCACAGGGACAAAGCTCCGTATACATAAA
>NC_136935.1:919686-927186 GCF_949987615.1 Pollachius pollachius
GGGGTGTTGGATGAAGTGATGAAAACAACAACGTCTGTGTTAACGTTTTATAGACAGGAACACGTGTTTCGTTGTACTACGCGTGCTGCCTTCGCCGCCTGCTGCTGGCTTTACTGTCTTCTTGGCTAATGGGCGATTTCATACAAGGAACGCGCAGCAGTCGTTTACTTTGAATGGGCGAGATTGCCCGCAGCCATGCAAAAAGGGAGACAATGACGCCAGTTTCTCCAGGGCAGATGTGTCACCATGGCAACCCGTATGATGGGAGAAAACAACTTAGGAGGGGAGAGTTGCCCTGCACATGCCCGAGGACGGTATAAGTGGTGCACATGGTGGAGTGAGACTCCATTTTGTCATTGGTTTTCAATAGTGAAAGTAATCGAGTTTAGGAGCAACACTGTCTAAAAATACCCCGAATGGAGTAGAACGGTGCAATACTGTGTGGATATAATAGCAGAATTGTCTGAGCAGATGGGATCGGTAGCTCGCTCATCCAGAAAGAGTGTGTATGGGGTTGTGTTTGTGCATGGCAAGTGTGTGTATATGTGTGTGTGTGTGTGTGCTTGTGTGTGTGTGTGCATGTGTGGTTGTGGGCATGTGTGTGCGTGCGTGTGTGGGTGTGTGTGTTTCTGTCTGTGTGTGCGTGTGTGTGTGTGTGTGTTTCTGTTTGTGTGTGTGTGTTTGTGTGTTGGTGTGTGTGTGAGTGGGGGTGTGTGTGTTTCTGTGTGTGTGTGTGTGTTTGTCAGTGTGTGTGTGTGTGTGTGTGTGTGTGTGTGTGCGTGCGTGCCCGAGTAAGAGCGTGCACATGCACGTGGCAGATCAGTAGCAGGAGCCACAGAGAGCTGTTTGTAGTTAGCTCAGTGACACCTGTCTCCTCTACACGATAGCAGGCAGACGCTGGAAATAGACTGGATGCCTTGTTCCCACAAACCTAACTGTGTGAGCAAGAGGAAACAATACTGAAACCGGGGTGTTTTTGAACCACTCTGTAGCTAAAATGGAGTTTTGTGGTTGGGTTGTTGTTGTAAAAAATCTGGTGTAAGCCATGTTCTTTTCTGTGGGAGTGCGGTTTGAGGTTAGCTTATCTATTCTCTGTGGGAGTGCGTAACAGTGCAAGCTAAGCTAGTTTTTGTGTGGGAGTGCACTACGGCGCCAAATAAGCTGGTTTGTGTTAGCCTGGCTATTGCCAGAGCAAGCTGAACCGTAGATTGCACGTTGGTCTGGGGAGACTGCCGTCATTTTCTTCAGCACAAGAGGCGTGATCAACGGGCCTAGTTCAACTGAATCTGTACGCAATTGTCTGCTTGCCGTGGCTTCCCTGTCATCATTTTGTTAAACCAGCCAATATCGTGCCAGGGGGAAAAGCCAGCTTGGTGATTTGCTCCCACGAAAACGTGTCGGAAGCAGAAAGAAATGTATTGCTCTTCTCCAGACCCTTCTGCAGGGCGAATCCGGCAGAACGGGCTGGGGTGACCCAGTCTAGGTTTGTATGTGTGAGTGTGCTATAGTTTCAGCTAGACTGTGTGTGAATGCGCTACAGTGCAAGCTAAGCTAGTTTCAGTTTGTGTAAGCTACAGTATAAACTAAGCTATCGGTGTGTGTGTGTGAGTGCGCTACAGTGTAAGCTAAGCTAGTGTGTGTGTGTGTGTGAGTGCGCTACAGTGTAAGCTAAGCTAGTGTGTGTGTGTATGTGTGCGCGCTACACTGTAAGCTAAGCTTGTGTGTGTGTGTGAGTGCGCTACAGTGTAAGCTAAGCTAGTGTGTGTGTGTGTGTGAGTGCGCTACAGTGTAAGCTAAGCTAGTGTGTGTGTGTGTGCGCGCGCTACACTGTAAGCTAAGCTTGTGTGTGTGTGAGTGCGCTACAGTGTAAGCTAAGCTTGTGTGTGTGTGTGAGTAGGCTACAGTGTAAGATAAGCTAGCGTGTGTGTGTGTGTGTGTGTGTGTGTGTGTGTGTGCATGCGTGCGCGCTACCCTGTAAGCTAAGCTTGTGTGTGTGTGAGTGCGCTACAGTGTAAGCTAAGCTAGTGTGTGTGTGTGTGCGCTACAGTGTAAGCTAAGCTAGTGTGTGTGTGTGTGCGCTACAGTGTAAGCTAAGCTAGTGTGTGGGAGACTGACCTGGTCGCCTGGCTGCGGTCTCATCAGGGACACCTGGTCGTACCCTCTCCTGAACAGAGCCCACAGAGCGTCCAGCTTCCCCTGGAGAACACACAGACAGACAGACAGACAGACAGACAGATGGTTAGAAAGATAGAGACACAGATAGAGGGCCAGTCAGACAGACACTCACACACGCAGACAGTCAGAAAGAAGGCCTAGACAGGAAGACATATAGAAACAGATAGACAGGCAACCAGACACAGACAGACTGACAGACAACCAGACGCAGACAGACAGGAAAGCAGACGGACACACATATTTACAAAGAGAGTCAGGTAGACACGAACAGGCAGTAAGTCAGAAAGAAGACACCCGCGCACACACGTGCACGCACACACACACACACACACCCACAGGTGGTCAGACACAGACAGGAAGTCAGAAAGAAGGGGCAGACAGGAAGATGGAGAGACAGGAAACCAGACACAGACCAGACAGACAACCAGGCATAGACAGACAGACAACCAGGCACAGACAGACTGACAACCAGGCACAGACCAGACAGACAAACAGGCACAGCCAGACAGACACAGACAGACTGACAACCAGGCACAGACCAGACAGACAACCAGGTACAGACAGACAGACAACCAGGCACAGACCAGACGGACACACATATTGACGAACAGACAGACAGACAGGCAGGGTTTAAGGTAAGCAAATCAAAGGGTCAGAGGGTAAACCAAAGAGAGAGAGGGGGGGGGTTGACCCTACCTTGATGGGAGTGTACCATCGCCTCTGCTGGGGAGGCCGTCGGGGGGGCTTGCGTGCTTTGGGTTCGTACGGCTCAAACTCCTGGTCCGGCATCTTGACCACGGCGTTCTTGGGCTTGTCCAGCTTGGCCCCCTCCTCAGTGGAGCCCTTCTCCCCCCACCGCACCTGGGGGCAGAGCGGGACACCTCAGCCCCCCCTCCTCAAAGAGCTCATGGAGCCGTGCGTGGTGAAGGGTTATGTGACTCAATCACGGGTGCAACTCACGATTATGTTCATAGTATTAGTATTATTTCATAATCAAATGATTAATATATGTTGCCCCCCTATCAATGGGTGAATCATGGGTGAACCGCGTCATTAAGCAGCAAATGTTTGTTATTTGTACTTTGTACTCTGATCAATGACTAACGATTAATCGATCATTCAAATTGGGTTATTTTCCGTCGATCAACTAATCAATGAATCAGACATTCCTTGAGGCCCGTGACTGATGTGTGTGTGAGTGTGTGTACCTCCGTGTGTGTGAGTGTGTGTTCCTCCATGTGTGTGTGAGTGTGTGTACCTCCACGTGTGAGTGTGTGTACCTCAACGTGTGTGTGAGTGTGTGTACTTCCACGTGTGTGTGAGTGTGTGTACCTCCATGTGTGTGTGAGTGTGTGTACCTCCATGTGTGTGTGAGTGTGTGTTCCTCCGTGTGTGTGAGTGTGTGTACCTCCATGTGTGTGTGAGTGTGTGTACCTCCATGTGTGTGTGAGTGTGTGTACCTCCATGCGCTTGATCCCCCCAACTCCCCGGCCTCCGTAGTAAGAGGCGTCCACCGTGGGCCACTTCTTCTTGGGCATCCCGTCCTCGTCGTCTGATTCCTGGGAGGAGAACAGCGGTGAGCCCCTGGTCTCACCGTGGGTGATCCGTAGCCTAACCTGGGCCTCCACTGCTGTGGCCCCAGAGTACTCCCATGCTTCTGCTTACATTTGGTGTTTTTATGCAAGGTAGTGGCGGGGTTAACATGTTTGCGTGGCTTTGAGCCCCTGTGTCCACAGGGGGCATCTGACACATTTAAGTTCTGCCAGGTCCGATGCTTTTGCACAACAACATCTTGAGAGTGCAGAGCAGGCTCCCAGGGAACGCGCTGGCGCTAGAAATGTAATATCCTGTCCCAAAGACCTTCCATGATTCACGCATATAAATAAACCCTCCAATCAAAACAAAGCCCCGACTGCCCGTGACGGAAGAAGTTCCCGATGTTTAGAGCCGACTTACTGGCTCCAGCGGGGGGGGAGGGGGGGGCTCTTTGATGACCTGAGGAGGAAAAGGGGAAACACAGTCATGGTATCTGGTGATGTCATGGTGATGTCATGGTATCTGTTGATGTCACGGTGATGTCATGGTGATGTCACGGTGATGTCACGATGATGTCACTGTGATGTCATGGTATCTGGTGATGTCATGGTGATGTCATGGTATCTGGTGATCTCACGGTGATGTCACGGTGATGTCAAGGTGATGTCATGGTGATGTCACGGTGAGGTCATGGTGATGTCATGGTATCTGGTGATGTCACGGTGATGTCACGGTGATGTCATGGTGATGTCACAGTGATGTCATGGTGATGTCATGGTATCTGGTGATGTCACGGTGATGTCACGGTGATGTCATGGTGATGTCACGGTGATGTCACGGTGATGTCACGGCGACGGAGGCCCACTCACCAGCGTGCAGCAGAGAGGCCATAGCCACCACATCAGCATGACCCCCAGCAGCAGGAACAGAACCAGCAGGGAGACCAGCACCATGGTGCCGTCGAACTGGGACCACCGGGAACACACACACATACCGCACACATGCACAGAACACACAAGCATGAGTACACACACACACACATACCGCGTATATATATACATACACAAAACAGGCATGAGGAAACACAAATACACACACACAATCGTTAGAGCGCATGCAAATACACACAAACATGGCCAAACACACACATGCACACACAAAATCATGAGCACACACACACAATCATGAGCGCGCACACACACATACACACAAGCATGAGGAAACACACATACACCACACACACAAACTCACACATACACACACACACACACCAAACACACATCAAGAGCCCACACACTATATACACAAGCAATGCCAGTGCCAAACACACATCAGACTAAATCCCAAACAAAAACAACCAAAGATAGAACCGTTGCATGCGGAAGACGAGAGCGCTGAAGGAAGTACTCACAGCTACCTCTGATGACAGTCAGAGCAGAGGAGCCAGAGAGAGACGGAGGAGGAGCAGAACAGGGCTACCAGGAGAACAAGAGAACAGGGAAGACGTTTGAAGAAGGGAAACTTCACTTCTAATAAAGTAAGGAAAGGGCGGGGGAAGACATGCTTCTCACATGCACCGACTGTTATTGTTAGTGGAGAATGGACACACACACACACAGAGCATGTGTGTGTGTCCCGTGCGCGGGCTTCCGATGAGGCTGTGTACTCACACACTCAGTGGTGGTGATGTGCACGGAGCTGGTGATGTAGGAGAGACCCTCGTTCATGCTCACCTGCAGGAAGATGATCCTGGAAAGGGAAACACCCACAATGCATATGACTGGGAACACACACACGAGGTCCTCTAACGCACACACACACGCACGTACACACGCACACAAGCAGACACTGCCGGAATTTCCTCTCTAACCTCCGCCAAATCGGACAGGCACCTGCTCGCTCACTTATGCTAATATATGTACCAAACACACACCCACATACACACGTATACACACATACATGCACGAGACACACACACACACACACACATATGTGCACATGCATACACACAGCTGTGCATTGCCTTTTAGACCACAGAGAGCTACCGTGCCCTTAGAAGGCATCTCGACTGAGGCTTGGATTGAAGCCGGGTCTATAAGGTAGGAACCACAGATAGCTGAATGGCTTCCTCTGCTCTCTGTGTTTAGTGATGCAGCCATGGTGATAAGGCAGTGATGGCCAGGCCAGGGAATAGGAGCGAGCAGCGATGGGCTAGTCTGTAAGTAGAGTCGAGTATATGCCAGAGTGGCCGTAGCGAAACGATTAGCAGCCGATCAACGTGAGGGCGATTGTATTTTGAAATCGGAGGTCACAACAGAGAACGAGATGGAGAAACGCCTGAAGGAGAGGCCGGTCGTTGGGGCGCAGGGTCTGGCTGACGGGAGGAGAAAGGGGGGCTTGTACTGCGGTGACGGCCTGTGGCGTGTGGAGAAAGAACGGCATTGAGGTTAGCGCTGAAAGTTGACGGGGTGGGTAGGGGGGGAGAAGCGTGAGTGGGGACCTCAGGGGAGACGAGAGGAAGTGGAGAGATTGGGGATGTGGTGAGGGGGGGGGGGGTTCTCCCTCCAGGGACTCCCCCGTGGAGCGCCCCCCTCCCCCTCTCTGTCGCTGACTTCCTGAAACACTGCCCCACCGTTGGGCCGCTCCGCCCCCCGCCCGCCCTCACCGCCGCGGCCGCAGCTCCTAACTCTTGCCGACAAGAGGCAGCTCCTAACGAGAGATACAGGTGGCAGTCCTCGGCTGCTCCCTCCCTCTGCTCCAGATGGTATGTCCTCCTCCTCCTCCTCCTCCTCCCTGTCCTGTTCTCCTCCTCCTCTTCCTCTGAGAGGCGGGCGGGCAGACAAGCAGAAGGAGCTGAGACGTATCCCTTCCTCGGCGACCGAGAGATCTCAGCGCCTATCAATCATCAATCTGCCCACTATATCTGTCTTTTGCCCCATGAGAGCATGGGTGTATGTGTGTGTGTGTGTGTGTGTGTGTGTGTGTGTTTGTGTCTGTGTGTGTGTGTGTGCGTCCGGAAGGTTCCCTGAGTCAACACAGATTTGTGTGATCGCAACGGCGGCAGCTTCATGGTATGCGACAAGGCTGGAAGGAGCAGGAGTGTGTAGTGTAAGGTGCGTGTGTGTGTGTGTCTGTGTGTGTGCGTGCGTGCGTGCGTGCGTGTGTGTGTGTGTGGATGGGTGGTGGAGGCATGCTTCGAGCGGGCAGCTTGGGTGGAGGACCTCGGTATCTTTGGGAGCTCAACAACACACCGGGAACGCAACACGCAGCAGTGACACATATTGACGCCATCCCTCAACCAATCAACATCCAGATCTGACTCGAGAGACAGTGTCAGCCGTGGGGGGGGGGGGGGGGGGGTGCCTTCGCCTGAATGCGTGGCGCTGGGAACACTGACGGATTCAGCAGACCATCATAGAACATGGATCCTAGGACCACAAGAGAACCCGAGCCACAGCCACCTGTCCAGGCCTCCCCCCCGCTGGCCTCGGGCTCCCCACTGGGCGGCCCCTTCCTCCCTCCGCTACGCTGGAACACGGGGGTCTGGTGGGCCAGCTGCCCGCCCTCCTCCGCGGAGCTGCCGGTCCCTCCCCGGCTCATTTCCTCCCCGTGCACAGCGGCTGGCTTTGGGGACGGGCCGGCCCCTGGTTCCCTTCCATGCCGGGACGCCTCCTTCAGGCCCCATTGAGGTGCTAATGACGCTCCGTCCTCCACAGCAGAAGGCTGCGACACACACCCACGCACACACACGCAAATAAGAGCACACACATACGGACACACACACATACG
>NC_136935.1:934686-944686 GCF_949987615.1 Pollachius pollachius
GTGTGTGTGTGTGTCTGTTTGTGTCTGTGGTTGTGTGTGTGTGTGTGTGTGTGTGTCTGTCTGTGTGTGAGTGTTTCTGTGTGTGAGTGTCTGTGTGGGTGTGTGTGTGTGTGTGTGTGTGTGTGTGTGTGTGTGTGTGTGTGTGTGTGTGTGTGTGTGTGTGTGTGTGTGAGTACAGATCATACCGAGTCAATGATCCCCCTGAGTGCTTGGAAGCCGCCCCACACAGGAAAGACGTGCTCCACTGTGTCCGCTATGGTAGCCAGCTGGGAAACACACACACACACACACACACACACACACACACACACTCGTTTTTTCATAGGATCTGCTCTTCGGATTTGTCACAGAAGATTTGGCGTGAATCCACTTCCTGTCTTCCATACCTGTGTCTGGTTGAACTCCTTCACGCCGACGCAGTACACGATGGCGCCCATAGACCTGGCCCTCTCCGCCTGTGGGAATAACAATAACGTTAAACTAAGACTGATCTACCCTTGCGTCTTTAATGGCGCGGTACATCTGTGCACGTACCTCTCTCTGGGCCGTGTCAAACTGCCACTCGTTGAGCTCTCCGTCTGTCAGGGCGATGATAACACTGGCCGTGCCTGGAGAGAGAACACACACACACCTTCAGCAGGTATCACCTGAACACCACTCCTTGTCTAACGGGGAGGAGGCCGTCGTCAGTCCTTACCCTGGTTCCCCCGGTGTATCTGCTGATTAGCCTGTGAGGGCGGGAAGAAATCAACATGTCACATTCATCCCGTTCACGCTTAGCCTCAACGACGCACTACTTTTTACTTATTCTTATCCAAAAGCCACTTATAAGTGAGACATATTCAGACATGTTCAGAGACCGCCAGCCAAGCAGAGGTCTGGTTTAATGCTATAATAAGACGGAGGTTGGCTAGAAGTCCCTACCATTTCCAGGCCTAGGTTCATGTAAGTGTCCCCCCCGGGGATCACGGTCCTGAGGTCCATTAGGCCCTTGTCGATGGCCTCTCTGTGGGGGATAGCCAGGTATTACATCCTGTTTGTAAAGAGACAGGCGGGGTAATCTGCTCCATATTAACTGAAAGAACGGAGGAAATGCCCCTCGTCCTCCTTTGTTCAAAGGGGAAAGCAGCAGGAGGGGCAGAGCGATGCGTGTCTGGGCGGCCTGGGCCGACGCTGGTATTCAGACGGATTAACAGGCCACGACGTAGGCCCGGTTCAGCCTGGAGAGCCCTACCTGTTCTCGGTCAGCTTCATGATGGTGTTTCCCCGCGTGGAGAAGACTATGAAAGACATTCGCAGCATCGGGCTGAAAAAACAGACACCGAAAAGAATTGTTTGAAATGAACGCAGGTGATAAGAAGCGGTTATGAGGCGATGGCGGTCATGTGGTTAATCCACTACCTGATGAACTTCTCCGCCAGCTGCTCCACAAAGGAGTAGATCTCCAGCCATTGATGCTTCACACTTCCAGACCTGGCAGGATAGAAGACAAACACACATCCACACGAGGGAGATTAGACACAGACGTTGGCCCAACGATCCAGCGTTATTGATCCAAACAGCATAATCTGTTTAGGTACTTGAGCGGAGGATCAAAACCCTTTCATGTGGAAACCGATCGATGGTCCAGTCACTAAAAGCAAAGTGCATTCCTTCAACGGCACCTGTGGGGTGATTCTGTGCTCACAAACCTGCCTGTGTAAACCCTCTATCCTAGACGCTACTGTGACCACATCCCATAATACAACCTGATGTTCTCATGAAAGCAGACTTAACAGACACATTCACTCTCAGAAGATCATCAAGAACACTAGATATATGTTTTTATTTTTCATTTCTACTTTATTTAAATAGGTTGTCTCATTGAGCTTGGAATCTCTTTTTAAAGAGAACCCAAGATGAGCTACGCGTATAAACAAACACTCACTGCCAAACCGTCGACTGTACTGCACCGGCTCACTGATTGGCCTAGCTCGTTAGTGCATAAATTACAGCAGGGGGGATGGGGGGGGGGGGGAGACCTGCTTCCCTAATGAATGCCAGTCCCAGGGGATGGCTAATGGGAGCTAATTGCTGCCAGGCCAAAGGGTTGAGGTTAGCCAGGGACAGATGTAGAAGGCTGCCTCAAGCAGCCACCAGGGCACGGGCAGCTGGCCCATTTGCATCACTAAATGCACGGGTTATGTGTCAGTGTGTCTGCGTGTGTGTCAGGTTTTGTGTGTGTGTGTATGTGTGTGTGTGTGTGTTGTTCTGCATGTATGCGTGTGTGTGTGTGTGTGTGTGTGTGTGTGTGTGTGTGTGTGTGTGTGTGTGTGTGTGTGTTTGCTGGGAACAGATGGCCCCAATGAGTACAGCTAGTCTACAACAGGTTGGGGGTCCGGAGAAAGAAGAGGCTGCGACATGAACAACACGGGGCGGAGACAGCAGCAACACACATCAAGGGGGGGGGGGGGAGAGAGAGAGAGAGAGAGAGAGAGAGAGAGAGAGAGAGAGAGACACAGAGAGAGAGAGAGAGAGAGAGAGAGAGAGAGAGAGAGAGAGAGAGAGAGAGAGAGAGAGAGACACAGAGACAGAGACAGAGACAGAGAGAGAGAGAGAGAGAGACAGAGACAGAGAGAGACAGAGAGAGACAGAGAGAGAGAGACAGAGACAGAAACAGAGACAGAGAGAGAGAGAGAGAGAGAGAGAGAGACAGAGACAGAAACAGAGACAGAGAGAGAGAGAGAGAGAGAGAGAGACAGAAACAGAGACAGAGAGAGAGAGAGAGCTACAGTGAGATCACACAGCATTCCAAACCTGGCAAGCAATTGGGATATATAACTCAGTAAGCTCAGCACTGTGTGTGTGTGTGTGTGTGTGTATTTGACCAAGAGAGAGAGAGAATATATTGCCTGTTGAAACATGCAGTGACATCAGATTGCATGTGAAAAGCGCTAAAACTCAGATGTGTGTATGTGATTTTGTGAGCATGAGTTTGTGTGTGTGTCCGTGCGAGGGACTTGTTTGTGAGTGGGCGTTTGTCCATCCGCGTGTGCGACATTCAACTCTGTGTGTGCGCGCGTGAGTGTGTGCTTGCGCGGCGTGTGTCTGGTGCAGCTCGCCGGTCATTAGCGTGGTTGCTGCGTGGGCCGCAGTGCTGGGCTTCCTGGTGATTCTTTTGTTCCAGCCGTCCGACCATTCAAAGAGCTCCTATTACTTCCGTTCCTCCTGCTGCAGCTCTGCGCTACGCACCCACACTTCAAAGCCCTCGCCAGCGAGCGGGTCCAATGTGACAGGATTAATCATCCAAACATCACAGACTGCCATTCTGTTGCAGAGTGAGGAAGAAAAAGTTGCATGCTTTCAACCAGTCACTAATCTCTAGTGGTGTTTTTTATATGCTGTCGTAGCTGAGATTTAGCTTCATGGTCATCGCCATTTTGCTGCATTAATTAATGGTTCCTTCATACAGTCAGACATAGGGGCTTGTGCAGTAGACTGTGGCTCTCATACAGGACTCCATTCATTACTACTGAACTCATCCCCTTAACCCAACTCTTCTCAACAGTGCAGCTTGTTAAGGAATTAAGGAAATAAGTCAAGGAATTCAAATCTTTTTTCTTCACCGTTACGCTGTCCCATAGCACGGCAAACAACATCGTCACCAAGGCAACAACCCTAATGGTTGCCACTAACAACTATGTTTGAGCTACCAGATAAGACACAAGGTGCATAACTACATGCTGCGGACCCAGCCAGTGAGCTTTGCACTAAGCTAACAGTGTTTCCTCTTCTGTCTGCCCTGTGCAGCGCTAGGAGACTCCCTAGGAGACGCCCTTGGAGACCGGTGGTTCAGTATGCTGGTGGTTCAGTAGGCCTGTGTCTGTCAGTAGGCCTGTGTCTGCCAGTAGGCCGGTGTCTGTCAGCCTGTGTCTGTCAGTAGGCCTGTGTCTGTCAGTCTGTGTCTGTCAGTAGGCCGGTGTCTGTCAGTAGGCCTCTGTCTGTCAGTAGGCCTGTGTCTGTCAGTAGGCCTCTGTCTGTCAGTAGGCCTGTGTCTGTCACAGGCCTACTGACAGACACAGGCTTACTGACAGAAGGCCTGTGTCTGCCAGTAGGCTGGTGTCTGTCAGTAGGCCTGTGTCTGTCAGTAGGCCAGTGTCTGTCAGCCTGTGTCTGTAAGTAGGCCTGTGTCTGTCAGTAGGCCTGTGTCTGTCTGTCAGCCTGTGTCTGTCAGTAGGCCTGTGTCTGTCAGTCTGTGTCTGTCAGTAGGCCTGTGTCTGTCAGTCTGTGTCTGTCAGCCTGTGTCTGTCAGTAGGCCTGTGTCTGCCAGCCTGCCTGGTATCCTCCAGACCAGCCGTTGTCTGGGCTGCAGGGCTCCCGCCAGGCGAGTGAGTCAGACCAAGGCATTAGCGGTGAGCAAGGCCAGGAGGAGGCTTCCAGTAAAACACACTCGGGACTCTCCGGCACGGCGCCTGCTGCACCACTCCCGTTCCCCTGTGCCGAACAACGTCCACCTTTATTACTGTTTTTTTCGATTAATATCTTGAACGATGGAGATCATACTGGTTTATTCAAGTTTCAGGGCGATGACAGCTGAAATACAGTTATAATCGGGGCTGGAGGGTACTGCGTTCGACCCCCAGGTGTCCTCTCTAGACGCCCTCAAACACACCGTAAGGAATACACCGTGAGCCTTTGGAGAAAAGCATCTGCTGCAGAAGCACTAAACAGCCCCACAGTGCAACGGCACCGCTGAAGGTCTACGGTCGGAGTAGGTCACCGCTTGGCATTTGAGGGCGAGAGGAGGATGAAAAAACAACAACAAGAGCTGCGGAGAAAGAGCACGGCTCTCCTGAAGGTGTCCACGCCGGTCTAGAGACAGCAGGACAGGCAGAGAGAGGCCTGGTGGTGTAGCTGAAAAGGGCTCGGCCATGCGTGTCAAACCAGCTCCCTCCCCAGGGCACTTTCGCCAGCAAAGGGTAAAGACACAAAGAGGAAGGTGGGGGGGGGGTTGAACGATGCACGGCCACGTCGGCCTAGAAGTTCACCAGCGCCACTGCTGTGGGGGTCCCTCGCTCATCTACTGCTACCATGGCAACAGAGAGAGGATAGCGTGGCGTGTGTGAGGTTTGGCAGACGTTTCCCACATAGTGATGTAATAACCGGGGTCTACATGATAACAGTCTGTATACAATACCAGACGCTGACCACACAGACAAAACAAAGGCAAAACGCCCACACCATCATCAGTGCATGACTCTATATCCCACACCAAGGAAAGCACTAAGCCCATGTATGGTGTGCTACTGTGTGTTTACGGTCACGCCTCTGCTACCGTGATCAAAATAATTGCATGCTCTCAAAAAAGCCCAGTCTGCATATTTGCGCTCGCCATCTGAGCAACACTGCATGTTTTGACATGTGGCTGGTCTGTGACTATGTGCATAATCTATCCTGGCTGCACCTCGTGACAAAAATGTGGATTATGATCTTTTGGGGGCATCAAGATGTCTGTTTTACTAGGCCCACTACCTACTGCTGTATTTAACCATAGAATGCTCACACGTTGATCACTACATTACGTCATATGTAATCAGGTTTAATCTGTATTGTGAAAACAACCTTATAAGAAGGCATGTTATGTATGCATCACTTTCCAAGACACTTTACAAATAGACAATAGGATAGCCAACAAGAGTAAAACAAATGAAAAGAATTAAAGGCAATTTTTACAATCTAGGATTGAGTTGTGTGCTGAAATAGGGATAACACTCGTTATCTTACAACATTGTTATATACTCTATAAATGACACACTTTAACTGGAATGAAACTAAAATATATTCTTCCTTTTCCCATGCGAGGCGATTGAGTTATTCACACGCAGACCATTGTTCTGTGCATGCAAGGCCTCTCTGAACTTGGAGGAAGGGATCGGCAGCAGCGCGATGTCTTTTGTTGCCTCCGGGCAGCTGCTACAGCTGTGTCCGCAGGCACAGTCGCTCTGAAACTCAACTCATCCTATTCGCCCTGCCCACATCCCGGGAACCAAGGCTTATTGCCTCGAAAGGGATTCAAACGGGACGAAAACAATAGCATAGCCAAAAGAAAACCCTCATGGCTCAATTGAATGTCCCCTTATTGCTTTATTGAATACAGCACAGCTACTTTATTGGCTCGAAGCAAATCAGAAAAAGAAACATAACGGTGTGAAGTGTCCCGCGTGACTGAACTCCAGGAAAAAACATTTTAGGCAACGACTGGCGAACGTTTAAAAGTAGTTTAGCCTTCATAGTAAAACCTTATTATAACTTGAAGTTTCTGTATCACTTCAGAGACTTTATTGAAGAGTAAGGGTCGGACGGGACACGGGGCGGGGGGGGGGGGGCGCTGAGCCCCGCGATTCAAACCCATTCGCTTGGTCGCATGGCAATGTGCAGCGATGAGAAAGTAGGCCTAAAGTCGTAAATAATATGGGACACTCACTTGTCCAGGACAAAATAGAGGTCGAAGGCACCCTGACACGATCTTTCCTCCTCCAGCTCCCCTCTTTGCAACTGTCCTTCCACCGGAGCTTCGAGGCAGAAGATCCCCAGCAGGAGCGCTGCGAGCAGCACACGACACCTCGCCATCTTTCCTGCTCAACGCGAACTAACGCTCGTTCCGGCACTGTGACAACTCAATAACGCTCACATGTTTCTTAAAGAATCAACCGAGAGTACTCTTTGGCTTAGTTTTTCAAAACGATCGTTTAAATTCCGTGGGAAAGCGGGCGTTCGGTCGGTTAGAAACTCCTGGGCTAAACCGGTTGACCGCCAGTCTTCTCCTGCAGACCGCGGGTCGCTCGGAGGAAGAAGGAAACAGCGAGCAGGGGCAGGACGAGGAGTACACATACACACACACACACACACGCACACACGCACACACGCACACAAGCACACACACACACACACACACACACACACACACACACACACGTGGATGACAACATATATAAAAAGTGAAATGTCCCCCCCCCCATAGTGTAACCTGTATAATTAAGCTGGCCAGTTGGAAGACAATTATGGCCTTTTGTTTTATGCTTGTTCCAAATTGGTTCAAAATAAAAAGTTGGAGGCAGAATCCATTAAGTATACAAATGGATACCCTGAATACAAACAATGAGATAGTCTTAAAGCTATTATATTTATTTGGTTAAATTGGGTCGTCAGCTGTGTGATGTGTGTGTAGGTTACTGGTTTTATGGTCAATGTTTTATTGTTATTGACAATCCAAAATCTTCCAATACAACAAACAACTAGGCCTGTTTGCAGGAGACTGTCCTTATTGAGGCGCGCACGAATAAAGTTCAGGACAGTCTGGAACAGATAATATTCCAACATAGGTTTCGCCCCCAACTGAAAAAGAAGAGAACTGCACAATCTGTAGAGTGGGGTCTTCTTCAGAAAATCTGTAATTTCATTAAATATAAACGGATTTAGGGCTCATATCCTCAAAGCCAATGTAGGATTTTGACATTTGACATAGAAGTACAGCACGAAAAATGTCAAATGAAGTCATCCCTTTAAGAAGAATACACATAATGAAAATAACGTTTCCCATTTTGTTAGGATTATTAGGTTAATAAATAGATTATTAGGATTATCCTTCTGCATTTTAAATAAGATAACATGAGACACACTTTCTGCAGGTTGGCGCATTAATATTAATATAATATTCCAATAATTAAAAATCTCAAGGACAGCGAAGCATAAATTAAAGTGTCATAAAAGTGTCCTGTTGGATTATCGGTATAGTGGACCAAATTAAAAAACATACATAAAGGTTCGGCAGATACACCACAGTAAGATACACCGCGAGGGAACGGCTGCCACATGACTTTGCCTCTGGGCAAATACATAATTCATGATTTTAGTAGTGCATTAAAACACACATTTAATGATACGTTGTAAAAACAAAGACTTGATTCTAGTTAATGCCATGGTGTGGCTGTTGAGTGCTTATCATTGGGGAGAGAGCGTGGGACTATATATTTTAGGAACAAAAATCTATATATGTATATGTATATGCATATGTAATATGTATGAAAGGAATGTCAACAATTATCAGCCTGACATTTCTGTGTCAGGCGTTCAGAACCAGTGCTGTGTCACTTATTCCCTTACCAGCACACAATAAGCCTTTGCCACGTGCGTGTGTGTGTGTGTGTGTGTGTGTGTGTGTGTGTGTGTGTGTGTGTGTGTGTGTGTGTGTGTGTGTGTGTGTGTAAGTGAAAGAGAGAGAGGGAGAGAGAGAAAGAGCGGAGCGCGTGTGCACGTTGTATGCGCGTACCCGCTGCAGTGCCTTTTCTGACAGGGATAAGTATGTGAGCAGCATCGCGCCAGATCCAGTCGCGATAACTTACTCGTGCCACAACAACAGCGAACCGCGCGTCGTCACCGGGTCGACTGCACCTGCTCAGGACGGCTGTCCCCTTTGGCACTAAATCTGACCAATATTTCAGTCCTCATGACCAGTGGGTAAGTGCGGACGGAATATATTTATATATCATGTATTTCAGACTGACATGATGCGTTCTATTTCATTTGGAAATATTTAGTCCCATCTTGAAATAGGATTCAGGATTGATATAAGTGTATTAACTACAGTATAGATTTTCGTTTTAAAACTGTTCTTTTAGGTATGAAAATGCGGGGTTAGCGTTTAGGAAGCGTGTATGTTAAAATGGAGCTAAGATCAGGTGCAGCAGGAGAGGGAGTAGAGAGGCAGATGGGAAGACAAAAGGAGAAACCGAGAGAACATTTGGGACAAAGGATATCAACAAACATTTGGGGTTTTATATGTCTGGATATACTGTAAATGAGAAGCGATAGACCGACTCGCTGCAAAAACATTTATTATTATGAGGACCAGCACAGGTTGAGAAAACGCATGAAAGCATATGAGAAAGGAAAACACGACATCAACTCAACATTTCACTTAATGTGTTTATTTGCTTATTTGTTTGTACCTTTAGAAAACACAAACCAGTCACTCTACCTATACAATTGTTGTATTGTCATGCGTAAAATGTGCATGGAGTTAGTTCGTTGATCTTAGGCCTCCTCATTTAGCATTTTGATAGTACGACCATAACATACATTGCCTCATCTTTACATGTCTCTCTTATTTGACAGTTTAATGATGGACCACGCATTTGCCTCCCGGTCATTCTGGGCCAATGACAACAAATTCCTCCAAGACGCGAACCATGCGACGGACATCTGCACCAGCGTGGTCGTTACGCGCCACATCCCCCGTGGCACTTCCTTTGGCCCCTGTTTGCTCCAAAGTACATTCTACGACACCATCGCCTTCATAGCGTTGAAATCACGCGACAGGATCACCAAATCCTACGTGTTTAGAGTGAGTTCCACGAAGGAGAAGTATGGACATTGCAGCTTATACCGTTTTGATCTTAAATCGAGATAAATGGACCTAGATTCAACTATAGAGTTGTTTTACTCTATCTGAATCTGTATGCATCCCTCTCAACAGATAGACCCCGAAGTGATGCGAAACACGACGCTGGTGTTGTCGTGGTTACGGCTGGTCCAAGCAGCCCGCAGTGGAGAGGAGCAGAACACCGAGGCATACCTGAAAGCGGGCCAGCTTTATGTGCGCTCCACCCGGGACATCGGCCAAGAAGAGGAGCTCCTGGTGTGGTACGACCAGGAGCTCTCTCATCTGCTCGGCTTCACGGAGACCATCGGGCTCATGGCGACCAAAGAGCAACATGAAGGTAAGATGGCGTAGACGGCCTAGCATTAAATCATAGTACACTATCATCGTCATACCTGATGCATTTTACGCATGGCAAGCGATCATTGTATTCATTGTGTTTATCTTTTTTATATTGCAGAGCTGAAATGTGTGAAATGCCACCAGGTGTTCAGGCATGAGTATCCGTACCTGGCGCACTGCAGATTCCTGTGTGCCCAGAATAAAAGTGACGCATGGAGCCATGACACCTGCGGGCAAAAG
>NC_136935.1:949686-962186 GCF_949987615.1 Pollachius pollachius
GGGGACGACGTGTCAAATGAGAGGAGAGACGTGTTCCATCTGACGGCTGCTAAGAGGAGAGACGTTCAGCCGTTGGGCGGATGCTTTTATCTAAAGCAGCCTTTAAAAATAAGTCATTTTAAATGTCATTAAGTCACTGAGGAGAGGGTAGGTGTGAGGCATCTTACTGAGAGAGGCCTTTGACATTGGGGTTCGAACCCATAACCCTTGGAACAGGAGTCAATGCATCACCCTAGCCACTACACTATCCTAGCGGTCTATGGGATGTTCACCATATATTCCAATCCACTGTTGAAATGCTTACTCAGGCCCTTGACCATCAGAACGTGAAAGCTGGCGTGGGAACCCCGAGGGTGTCACACACTAACCAGACCTGAGGAGAAGGGTCTTACCTTGGGCATGGGGAAGCCACAGGTCCCAGAGCAGTAGTACGCCTCAAAGGCCTTGGGGGCGACGACCCACTCGCTCCAGCCGATGTCCGCAAAGTCCACCCGCAGGTTCTTCCGGGAGCAGCCCCCGTGCGCGGCCGCCGCCCACTGCCGCCTCCGGGCCTGCCGCATGGTCCGCTCGTCGAAACTCAACACCGGGGACTGGGGCGGGGCCTCCCCCGAACGCCCCTTCAGCCTCTTCCCCTCCTTGGCCTCCTTGTGCCTCCTGTTCTCCTCGCCGGCCCCCCTGGGACCTCCCTCCCGGTCCCTGTTCCCGGGCCTCTTCCCGTGGGTATGCTCGGCCGCGTGGCGAACGTGAGCGTGTTTCTCCCCTCCGCGCGGCGCCGCGGGTTCCACTCTCTCGTTCGTACTCTTATCCTTCTTTTCGGGAGACGCCGCCGCCTGCTCCGTCCTCTCCAGCTCCTGCTTCTCCTCCTCGGCTCCCCTCAGGTCGGACTTGGATTTGGGCGCCAGGTACCAGGTGCCGTCCAGCTGGCTCTCTTTGTCGCCGCGCCCGTCGGGCCTGTAGTCGCCCACCGGTAGCTCGTTGTCCTGGACCGACGGCCGCCCGGCCTCCCTCCTGGCTCGGCCCGTCCAGCCCGGGGGGTGCAGGGGACGCGGCGGTGCCCCCCGCTCCTCGGCCAAGGGGTCGTACCTCTGGAGGCTGGCGGCCACGCTGTTGGGCTCGGCCAGGGCCCGGTCGTCGGCGTACAGCAGCAGGTAGGGCAGGCCGCCCACAGACAGCACCTCCTCTGGCTGCCTCCGGTGGTGCGGCCCGAAGTCCAGCTCCAGAGACAGGAGAACATGACCCGTGCGCCGGGCCTCCTTTATGACCTGGGTCAAATCCTTCATCTGCCACACCTCTCTCTTGTGGGGGTGGAAGGTCAAATTGCCCAGAAGCGACCCCGGGGACCCCAGACCGACCCCTGACCCCGGGGAGACGGCGTGAAGGAGAATGTTGACGGGCGCAGACGGGGGGTGGGCGGGGACCGGGCGGCAGGCCGGGCCCTTGAAGCGTTTACAGGCCCAGGGTTTGGGACGCGGGCGCCGGTCGAGCTGGAAGTGGAACGAGGCGGAGAGAACGACCTCGGAGTCCTGCAGCGAAGTCAAGTTGAGCCCGTACACCTTTCTTTGTTCAGCTGTGTCTGTGGAGAAGCGATCAATCAATCAGCCATCAATCATGGGCCGCTGGGCTTTAGTCGCAGTGGCAGAGTTGTTACTTGGCGTTTACTCATTGCTGTCGTGAGAACCGCTCTGTTGGAATTGTACACGGGATATTTGTTTCATATGAATTCTTTACTTTTCAATCATTTATTTTTCTTGATTTGAGAAATCTATCGATATTGGTTTTAGGCAATTCTTCGTAAGTTCATCAATAGTTTGATATAGACCCACTTGGAAGTATGGAGTGTTTTCTGCTGTTGACCAAAACAAACCAAACCAAAAGGCTTATATCCATATTCCCTTTACATCAACTAATCCCCCTCATGTTTTTAAAGTAAGGGGAACACAATGTTGTGTGAAATAGTAGCCAGAGAAAAGAGCACTCAGGCTAATTAAGCAGCCCTCCTCAAGAGGGACAGTGCTTCATGGCTGGGTGCGTGTTTTAGTGGGCTTTTAGAGGGTGCCCTTAAGAGGAACCAGACCTAAGGGATCTGGCTGGCAGAGACAGCGAAGGGGCGACAGCTACATATTCATGATGAACATTAGGTTCAACAGCAGAGTTATTGTTCATTGTGTAGAGTTCAGCGGAAGTATGGACTGACTCAAGAGATATACATTACTTTGGATTCAGCCTGCATATGGAAACGCTTACCTCAGTTCCCCTTAAAGCTTTCCCTTAAGCCTAATACAGTCAGCACTGTCTGCCCAGACACCGACACATAATCAACCGTTTTAACAGATCTTACATTGTTTTAAAAAACTCCTTTGCATCTCTACTCGGGTTACCCCCTCGGCTTCTGCAGTAAAAATACACACGGCATCATGATGTGCCATCTGAGAACTAGGGGTTAAATCTATATGTCTGTATATTGTGTTAGGACGCATGGCGTCAGACAGAACCACTGCGCTACAAGCCCCCTGACTCCAGCACTTCAACTCCCAGGTGTTCCCGGGGGAGGCGGGGGGTGGGATGGGGTGGGGGGAGAACATGATAGTAGCCGTCGACGGCAGTGCGCGTTAACGTCGCTGGCGCTCTCTCTGTTTTCGTAGCGGCTGGGCATTATCGCTCGTGGGGAATCGATCGCGTTCTTACGCAACAGGCGCGTCTCATGAAGGAGATGACGAAGCGTGACGGGCGATAACATGCGTCCCCAAATCAATTAATAACATTGTCATGGGGTTTTAACACAATCAAAGACCTATCCTGTGACTCTGGACGTAAATAATATTATAAAAGCTATTTTTGGCCAACTATAATTTCTCTCTCCAATTTTTTTTATCCTTTCGTGATTGGATTCAATGAATTACGATTTCATGATGGAGTATACCATTAGGGAAATAAATTTGGGACAACTTCATAAAATTGTCTAAAATAATAAATGTAAAAAAGCAATAACGGGGCAAGGTCATGTTTCCCTGCCTATAGGGTCCTAGCGGACAGGTCGTTAAATGCTGTTTTACACACCTTGGCCCGCTGCTCGGAACCCCCGGACCGTGTTCCCGTCCTTCAGCCGATGCTCCTTGTTGTACCTCTCGTACAGCTTCAACATGTGTTGCGACACCGGGTCCTGGTCCTCAGGGACGCCTGAGAAGGGGTCCGCGGGAGAAGGACCCGAGCTCCTCTTCACGGTCCTTGCGGATGAATCGCCCAGGTAGCAGTTTAGGACCAGTACTAACAGGTGCGACAACAACATAGTCACTGCAGCCGTTTCAGCGCCGAATTTTAGCGTAAAAGTAAAAAAGTAATCCTCAGCGAACAAAAAAAGTTAAAAGTAGTAAATAGAATAAAGCCTCCAATAGACCTTTCACTGCGTCCCTTTCTGGTCACGGTGCCCCTCCGCCGTTATCTGGTGAGCTCCTGCGCGCCGGACTGTGCTGTGTGTAGGTCGTTGAGGAGGTTACTCCTGGCCGAGGTCGACGCTCGCTACTTTTACACTTGCTGCTTGGGCGCCAGTTTGGGTTCGGGTTAAGACTGGAGCTGTGAAAAGGAGCTGACGTAAATTCCCCGTCAGCCAACGAGCTCTCTAGGGCACGCACCGAATAAAGTGGAGGTCAGGATTCTCTCTCTCTCTCTCTCTCTCTCTCTCTCTCTCTCTCTCTCTCTCTCTCTCTCTCTCCTCTTTAATGTGGTGATGTGCTGGTGATGACGACTATAGTCATTCAAATTATGATTGTGGTGATAAATGTTTATGCTCTAAACCACGGGTTGTGTAAAGCATTGTGTAAAAACAAAAACATGTTTCATGTGTTCTGTCAAAGATATTTTCCAATAATTATCTTTGTGCGACCACTTTATCCACCACATAATATATTACTAACCTATGATAATGTGTACAATAATGTGTGTGGTGGTTGTGGCTTTGTTTCTAAATAGTTTAGTAAGTTGATTGTATTGTTAAGATTATTATTATTATGAGTAGTAGTAGTAGTATTTAGGCAAATTATTATTGTGGTCAGTCTTCCTTGGTGCTTTGCCTAACTATGTTAGCCTGGTAGAATATGACCTCTATGGCTTTCAAGGCTTAAATCAGCGACCAGATACTTTGTTGTTTCCAAGTGTTTTTACACAAAAGAGTTTGAAGGTGTGTGTGTAGGCTATGTGTATGTGTGTGCTTTTGTGTGTGTTTGTGTGCTTTTTTATGCATGTGTGCGCCCGTGTGTGTGTGTGTGTGTGTGTGTGTGTGTGCACGTGTGTATGGGTTTTCCTATGGGTTGTTTCCAGTGTGTGTCTGTGGTGAGTGTGGCGCTCGACCAACAATGCGTGTTCTGTGGGAGTAGGGGTCTCCAGCAGAGAGGCTGTAACTAGCTGGGCCCCTCAGCTCACTTTCAACCTACTACTGCACACACACACATGCACACACACGCACAAACACACACACGCGCACGCACACACACACACACACGCACGCACGCACGCACGCACGCACGCACACACACACACACACACACACACACACACACACACACACACACACACACACACACACACCACCTCTACCACTAAATACCATTCTGGCCCCCAAGGGCCTCGCAGGATACTCCTTTTCACTAAGCTTAACACCCGGGACAAGTCCTAAATCTGGGCTTTTCTGGAGATGTCTGTGTGTGTGTGTGTGTGTGTGTGTGTGTGTGTGTGTGTGTGTGTGTGCGCGAGGGTCTATTTGCATGACAGCCTATAGGAATACCAGAGGGAGTTAGACATCGTGTTGTTATTTCCTGCCTTTCCCACAGTGCTTTGCCACGTCAAGTCGTACTCGGCTGTAAAGCAGATATGATGAAGTGCCGGGTTTATGCGCACGGGAAGTTGTGCGGCCGCGCCGTGCCTGCTCGTGGCATCTTCTGGAAAACTCTGCTTTGAGGAATCCAAAATACGAATCCACCGCCCCTGCCCGTCTGAAGAGCCTCAAAACCAGAACTACAAAACCCATCTGACGAGTGATTCATGACACTTTTATTCAGCGGTGGTACGTTTCACCACTGAAGGGAAGATTGCCCCACAATAACGCTGCCATCCTCTGTCATTAAGCTGCCATTAAGATCTGCCTTTCATTGCTGTGAATAAATATGTGTGTGTGCGGTGGGGGGCCATGGGACTGGTGTCGAAAAACAAAACATCGCACAAACATGATCATACAGACACATATGGGTGGGGGGATGGGGGATGGGGGGTTCAAAGGTCTTTTACATCGCCTGGAAACAAAGACAGGGCTTTGAAATCCATAACCTCCCTCTGTTTTTATCTGCGTAAAGAGATGCAGGCGCAGATCAGAACCACAGAGGCCAAGAGAGATATGAGAGAAAGAGAGAGGCAGAACATGACAAGAGAGAGAACAGGAGGAGGAGGAGGAGGAGGAGGAGGAGGGGAGACAGAAGAAGAACATGACAGGGGCTAGATAAGGAGTCATGGGGGTTGATAGAAAGCCTGGAGGGATTAAACACTTCTTATTTTTTAAACAGGTCATTTGGGTCTCTGTTAAACAGGGACAGGAGGACACACATCCCCGAGAAGAGAGAGGCCGGAACATTCAATTACTTTGACCTCCGACCTCAGCAAAGTAGGCCGGCATGAGATTAATGTTGGGGCAGCATTATCCTGCACTAACACTCGTCCTCGCTGTTATAACAGCAGTATCACTGTCACCGGCACCGCGTCCAAACGTCCTCATCAGACAGCCTGACGTCGGCGGGGAGAGAGAGGCACCAGAGATGTGGTGGCGCTTGTTCTGCATGAAGAGAGATCTCAGCGATCTTGTATTGATTGTCATGCCTGAAGAGATCTCTGTGATCTGGTAGCGTTTGTCATAGTCTACCTGGGAGAGTGCTCAGTGATCTGGGATTGTTTGTTCTGCCTTGGAGAGATATGGTTGATCTGGGATTGTTTGTTATATCTGGGAGAGATTGCAGTGATCTGAGGTTGTTTGTTCTGCCTGGGAGAGGTCTTGTGATCTAGTATTGTTTGTTATGCCTGTGGAGGCTGACACCCTTCACCTCGTATCAAGTGTTATTCCTGAGAGATCATTGTGATCTGGTGTTGTTTAATAAGAGTGTGGATGAAGACATATTGCTCTGGTATCGTTTGTTATTCCTGCAGATATCTTGATTTCGTAGCACTAGTTATGTCTGGAGAGCAATCTCAGGGATCTGGTATAGTTTATTGTACAATACATAGTAATGTGTCCAGCTACCTGGCTAGCAGTACATTGGCGGTTGTTAAACATTTGTTGGTTTTATTATCCACTGCTCTGGCACAACGTAGGAGTAATGAGTGTACATTCATTACAGAGGAAAAAAACACACCTTGTTTACAGTGTTGGAACCTGCCAATCAGCTACGGCGGGGTGAAGAGGCCAGCGGAGTGGGGACTGGTTTCTGTTCAGGATGCCGTGTGATAACAACGTGCGTTCAAGCCATGGCAAGGGTCAACTTAGGACCATATTTCCTACTTAATGCGTCATCAGTTTCTAATCAATTCCCACTTGAAGTGACGGGGCAGCATGGCGGGAAACGGGTCTGCGATGCCGGCCGATCGCTGATGTCCGCACCGAGCGGACATCAGCCCTCTCTGAGGAGGCTGTATCTTAAACCCTCTGAGGAGGCTGTATCTTAAACCCTCTGAGGAGGCTGTATCTTAAACCCTCTGAGGAGGCTTTATCTTACTCTCTCTGGCTGTAGCCGGGCTGTACGGTTCCCCCTCTCTGAGGAGGCTGTATCTTACTCTCTCTGGCTGTGGGGCCGGCGGTGGTCCGCTGCAGTTTGTTCAACATGGAGGTCCCATCGTAGCGCCGTCCAAACCAAACACCGGCCCTCTGTGGGGCCACAGAGGAGCGGAGGAATTAACATGCCTGCTATGTGTGTGTGTGTGTGTGTGTGTGTGTGTGTGTGTGTGTGTGTCTGTGTGTATGTGTGTGCGTGTGTGTGCTGGTCCCAGTGTGTGTGTGTGTTTGTGTGTGTGTGTTTGTGTTTGAATGTGTATGGTTTGACATTGTGTATATTGTTTGTCTTGCTTGTCTTGTGTGCTTGTATGTGTGGATTTGCTGTATAGATTTGTATTTATTTTTATTTGCATGTGGGAGTGTATAAGTGTGTGTGTGTGTATGTGTGCGTATGCGTGTGCGTCATGTTAGTCTGTGTATGTGTATGTATTTCATTATTCTGCATGCAACTGTGCATTGTGAACGTGTGTGTGTGAGAAGTGTAGCGCAGCGTTGGTGCCCGTTGCCTCTGGAAGTACTCCCACCTACTTTAACACCTCTGTATGGCAGAGGGGTGAGACATTGTGGGTCCAGCATTCTGCACTGGGGGTCTAATGAACACGGAGCTGGAACCGAGATCCAAACGCTGGACCAGCGAGCCCTAGCCAGACTTTACAAGGGCTCAGGGGGAAGCGTTCGATCCATAAAACGTACAAACGCATGGCAGAGCCCGGGCGGCAGTGGTGGAGCAGGCGTCGGCAGTCTGCCGAGGAGCTCCGTGTTTACGTTCCATCAGGTTCCTCTTCGGCACTTTACCGTGAACCTAGGTTTGGGCTGGGGGGGGGGGGGGGGGGGGGGGGGGGTTCACGGGTGGACAGACAGAGGGTCAGAGGGTAATGTACGAGAGGTCACCCGGCAACTGTGGGGGGAGGGGGTGTGGGGGGCGCCGGTGAACGTCCCGCCCCCTTTTTAAAGACGTCCAGAGGAGCCTGGTCTAGCAGCAAGGTGAAACTCAATCTCAGCAACGCCGTCACAGTTCAGCTGCCGCCGGCCGCAAACTCCCACAGACGAAACCGCTGCCGCCATTGTTTTATGGCTTTACCTCTCAGGGTCTCTCTCTTTCCCTCTCTCCCTCTCTCTCTCTCTCTGTCTCTCTCCCTCTCTCCCTCTCTCTCTCTCTCTCTCTCTCTCTCTCTCCTCTCTCCCTCTCTCTCTCTCCCTCTCTCCCTCTCTCCCTCTCTCTCTCTCTCTCTTTCTCCCTCACTCTCTCTCTCTCTTTCTCTCTCTCTCTCTCTCTCTCGTGACTGACATGTGCATTCCATTAACGTTGGAGGAGGCAGGAGCACTGCGTCGTCATTGCTACCCGTTACAGCGGCGAAGACAGCAGACCATAATGTTTGGTTAAATACCGAGACTGTGGTGTCTCTCTGAGCCGGCGTCTGTAGAGCTCTGCGCTTATTAAGAAATATCGGTTTAGTTAGTGAATGAATGGTAAATCAGCAAGTGAATGAGTGGTATGCACAATGTGGGTTAGTGTGTTTGTGTGTGTGTGTGTGTGTGTGTGTGTGTGTGTGTGTGTGTGTGTGTGTGTGTGTGTGTGTGTGTGTGTGTGTGTGTGTGTGTGTGTGTGTGTGGGTGGGTGTGGCTATGGCGACTATGGTTATGCTGGGGGGGGTTGTAGCTCTGTGACCCCTTCACATGGTTAATAAAACATTCATGGAACCAGAGGAATGCTCACGTGTGTTTCTGCATGCCCTCCCGTGTGTAGGTGATTGTGTACATGTGCATTTTTGTGGGTATGTTTGCGTGTGTGAGAGTGTGAAGACACATATGAGTGTGTGTGCGTGTGTGTGTGAGTGTCTTTGTGTGCATGCATGTTTGTGTGCATGTGTGTGTGCATGCATGCGTGTACGTGTGCATGCGTGTGTGTGTGTGTGTGTGTGTGTGTGCGTGTGTGTGCCTGCATGTATGTGCATGTGCATGTGTGTGTGTAAGTGTGTGTGCATGCGTGTGCATGTGTGTGTGTGTGTGTGTGTGTGTGTGTGTGTGTGTTCCTCTGTCTGTGATGTTGGGCCTCCTGTAGTGACCCCACGGAGTGCACCATTCTGTCTGCAAACAAAGGGCCGGCTGTTCCCCCCCCCCCCACACACACACACATCAGACATGGACCGCTCCGACGCCGCCCACTGCTCGCCGCCGCGCTACCACAATATTTCCCTTCCTGCTTTGAATTTGTCTCAATAAATAGTGTTGTGTTTTTTCGCGGGCGCTGGGTATTTTCCTTTCTCCCCGTTCTCCTTTGAATCCTAAAGCACTTGTTGAGCCCCAGGTGAGACGCTGGCTTCAGGGGAAGAGACCCCCTGTTCCCCCCGTCTGCCCTGCACAGGGCCGGCCTTCGTACAATGGCTGTTGGGGCCTGGTGTGTACCCCTCCCTGAGTGATGTGCGGAGAGGTTTCACCCCGGCGCTGTTGGAGTCTGCAGCGGGCCTCTCTGGGGATGGGATTTTGTGTTTAATTAACAAGTGACTGTTAAGAGTTTGATTGCTGTGGTGGGCCGCTGCCGTCTTCCCAGGCTAGACGTAGGTGCATAGAGAGAGCTATTGTGCTGGAGATTGGGCTTTGCGATGGCCGCTGGCCCGCACACCCACCAACACACTCACAAATGTACTTTTTATTTTCTCAGCAAATCGTCAAACCACTTGGCAGTTGGCAAAATCAGTGATTGAGGAGAATAAATGGTGGTGTGTGTCTGAGTGTGTGTGTGTGTGCGTGTGTGTGTGTGTGTGTTATGTTATTTTCTGGACTGGCATACAGACTTTGTTCTGTCTCCACCATTTGTCAATGGCCACTTTATTCAGATGTTAATGTTGTCATTTGGAATCCGACACGAAACTAATGGCTGATCATTTTTTGGTGGCGTGGATCCATGCTATTTGTTATTTAGTGTCCTTTTGTTTATTTTTGTGTGTGAGAAAAAGGAAGTGCCCATTTTGCTCTCCTTCTCTGTACGAGTGAGTAATTATGTGCGCGCGTCTGTGTGAGTGTGTGAGCGCTTGTGTGTGTACGTGGGCGTGCACATACGTGCGCGTGCGTGCATGTGCACGCACCCGTGTTTGTTTTGTGTCGGGCCCAGCATGTCTCCAGTTAGAATCAGCCTGCAGACAGCAGCAACAGACACTGATTCAGACGGACTGAAGCCCCAGTGTTCAGCACAGGGTAGCTGCTCCAGAACGGGGAGGACGTGGGACGCTGGTGCTGAGAGCGGTGTTGTGTTTACCCTGACGCCTGTGATATTCATTACAGGCTGAGGCTGTGTGTCGCCACTTCCTGAACACGTCCCATAGGTCCGTGACCTTCACCCCCACAGGCGGGTCTTACACCCCATTGGGCCGCCGCCAGGACGGAGGAAATTGCGCCGGGAGATTGATTGGCTAAATCCCTTAATTATTCGTGTTTCACAATGGGGCCCAGACCGGCGGCCACGGCGGACAAAGATGGGAATGTTTGGGGATCACATCTCCGCCGACCTCACTCCGATGTTTTCCTCAGTGATTTGGGTGAAATCTGAGGTTTTTATTTGAGCGAGGGGAATTCCAGCGGGTTGCATAATATTGACGGAAAAACACAGATGAAACGGCCGGGATTTACTCGTGGTGTTTTAACGGTGGACAGAATCAGAGCGCCGCTATTCGTCGCTTCCTTTGCCCTCGCCTCACGTTCACCACTGCTTTTCTAACTTAGCGCTCGAGAAGGTGAAGTCTGCAGTCACGCACCGTTCTCTCTTGTGGAATCCGATACGCGTACCGTGTGTGTGTGCTGTGTGTGTGTGTTTGTGCGTGTGTGTGCGTGTGTGCGTGTGTGTGTATGTGTGTGTGTGTGCGCGTGTGTGTGTGTGTGTGCACTGCTGGTGGCGGTGGTGGACGTTTGCTTTTACCAGAACGCGATATGCCCACACGCGTTTAGTACAATATCCTGCCGAGGTTTTTACGTGGGGTTTGTTTCTGTTGGGTTGACTTCTGCTCCGCGGACCTCAAGGTTGGCCCTATGAGGGGAAAGTGGCCGTGCTCTGTACGGGCTCGTCTAGCAGACCCACCGCCTGGCGTGACAGATCACATCTCAATGACCCTTTCTCCAATTTGCTTCTGTCTCCATCGCTTAGCGAGGCGGAGTGAGACGTTTCCCTATGAAGGCGGGCCTCATGTGCAGATGCATTACCTCTGTATCTATTCCCCATTGGAGCACGGGGTTCAAGCGGCCATTTCTGTCCGTCTTCCCGCCCCTCTGATTGGATGTGACCGCGGCGGTGGTGATGATGTCACATTTGCAGGTTTTTTCGTAAGTTTGGAAGCAAATTAGCGGCCTGGGACTGTCTGCCGACCGCCGATCAGTCAAGTACGTATCGGTGTGCGTTTACACGCTTGTGACTTTTAATTGAGTTGACAATTTGGCAATCTCTTGGCCATGGTTGACTTTATTATATCCTGTAGCTGCGGTCTTGGGAGTCCTGGGAGACGGGAGGGAGCTCTGTTTATTATACAACGGAAATGTTTGCGAGGTCATTCACAGGCGAGGGGTTGCCAATCTCTAAGGAAGGCAGATTAAATTAATATCAGCAGAGCCTTCCCCCCCCCCCTGCTCGGTTGATAACTTCATGACTTTGAACAAAAGGAGCCTCCAGTCCCTCCCTTCCCCCCGGCTGTGAATAATAGCATTCTTAAGCAGAAGCCTAAGAGACAGACTCAGGGCTGTTGATGGAGGAGGGCTGTGGACCTAAGGAGTTATTTGGTAACACGGGGAGCTGGGACTGATTAATACAGTCAATAACAGACCTGACGTTTTTATCTCCAAGCGACCGGAATTTGGAAGAGTTTGCACAAAGCCAAAGGTGTCACAAGAGTGTTATCGATCTGAAATCGATGCTTATCCATATTTTTTCTAAACATCGCCGGTATCGCTAGAGAATGTATTGGTTTTCCATTGAATTTCCAAATGGTATCTTTTAAACCCCTTAAACAGCAGAAAACAGAACACACATGATATTATAAAGCTCCTGTTTCAGGCGCTGCGTAAATACCACCACAATCTGAAATCGACTGAGCTTCTGAGCGAAGCACTATCTAGAAACAAACCCCCCAAAGCCCTCACGTCCTCCCTCTAATCTGTTCTTCTGTTTTCCTCTTCCCACCTCCTGTTCCGTTTTGTCCTTCTCTTCTGCGTTATCGCCCCCTCTCTTTGTCTCACTCTTATCACTTCCAGACCTCCCCCGCACACTGCCCCTCATCTCTGCCCCTCCTCGGGGGGCTCTTTATCGGGCCGCGTGTGTTCTCGCGTTGCAGCCGCCAGCCCCCTGGCTCTGCCCCAAGGGGTCTTGTTAAACACAACACCAGAGCCCGGGGCTGAAGACGCTTCTTACGTACGAGCCTCAGAGCACCGCAGCTCTTCAACTGTACCAATCGACCTGACCGAGGAGCATACCACACAGAGTGCCGGCAGGGGGGGTGTAGTGGTGGTTAGGGTGCTTGACTCCCAGCTGGAAGGTTCCGGGTTGGAACCCCAGGGTATTCAGTGTGGGAGTGCCCTGGGCAAAATGCTTAACCACCCTTTAGATTAAAACAACAGTGATTAGTCAATGAATTGCGAAAGAGGATTTGCAGTCTTCCTAGTTGCTATCCTATAAGAATGAAAAGTAAACAAATCATATCAAATGGTATTATTC
>NC_136935.1:963831-968831 GCF_949987615.1 Pollachius pollachius
AAACCGCACCACCGACCATCTCTCGCACGACCCTCTCTCCCTCTCGCCAAATGTGTAACTGCTGCGTTTTCTGAGCGGCTTCATCCATTATTCAAAGATAAACGAACACATTGCATGTTGGAGAAGAAAACAAACTGGAGGACATCTGTCCATCACGTGTCCATCGACGTGTGCGTGTGTGTGTGTGTGTGTGTGTGTGTGTGTGTGTGTGTGTGTGTGCGTGTGTGTGTGTGTGTGTGCGTGAGTGCGTGCGTGCGTGCGTGTGTGTGCGTGTGTGTTTGTTTCATGCGTGTGTTTGTCCAAGGCTGGGGGAGACAGCCCAAGATTGATGAGCACGGCCGTCTTTGGTGGACGTCTGCGGCGTCACGACAACAGTGTGATGGCGTAATGTCGAGCGCCCGGGACGTAATGGCTCTCAGATGTGGAGGTGGGAGGGACTCTGACCTGACAGGTGGGCTTCCCCCTACAATCCCCCATACACCCAAGAATGAGAGGCAGACTCTCTCCAGTCTCCCCTGGAACACTGAGGGCCTGTGTCTGTGGACCAGAGATGATCGCTACTCGTGTTTTGCGAGTCAATTCTCAAGTCTTTGAGCTTGAGTCCAAGTCAAGTCTGAAGTTTTTAAGCTGTAGCCCAGGTCAAGACTTAAGACTCTAGTCACAAGTTTGAGTCTGGACTCAAGTCACTGATACCACTTTTTCATTACGATACAGATTCAGAGTATACTCATTTTTGAATGGGCAGACTCGGGGGGTAGATCCGCTCAAGTTCCAACCCCCCATAATGAGAACCTGAGGCTGCTTTCCCAGCACACACCAGCAAAGAACCTCAATTTGAATCCAAATCCATATCCCAATCCAAAACCCGTACCGTATCCATTTCACGTTTGTCTATTTACTCGATGACATCAGCCCGACTGGGCCCAAACGAAGGCTGACACTCTGAGTGCGTGTGACGCGCCCCCATGCTGTCAGGGGAGATCAGCCCGTCAGCTGCTGACTGACTGACATCATGGAAACCAGCGAAACATCGGGCTTCAACGTAAAGCCTTCTCAAACCTGGCACGGGACGCCGTGCGTTTAAGTCTACTGATCCAAAGGTTGAAGGTTAACCATAACAGAGGTGCTGCCTCATGTCAAGCGACCTGCCGAAGAACTAAAGCTTTAACGTTGAGCTATTTTATCATTATATCATTATCGCCGTAGACGCTTTTATCCAGAGTGACTCACGGTGAGTTCAGATCGTCATTAGAGAGTTGGTAGGGGTTAGTGTCCTGTTCAAGGAGGCCTACAGGTAGTGTGCGGACATTGGGGATCAAACCCCTGAATGTTGAGCTAGCTAGCCACAACGTAATACTGCCTCACTATATCATTATCATAATCATAACCTTTTACATCTCCATGCTCTGTCAACAACACGTCCTGTGATGTCTTATGGGCACGGTGACGTAACTACGTCGTGTAATGGGGAGATCCCTTCATATGTCGACGTATTATATTGTTGACGTGAAGGGTTAATTTGAGCGTGTGTTCATAAAACGTAAGAACAAACTAATTATTTCTGAACAAAGCACAAAGGGTTTGAGGATAAAGAAATAGCGGTTCCATCGATAAAGACTGACTCACTTGGTACTAACCAGTGCAGTGCAGTCATAGCTCCAGCTCCGTGCCATGTCAACTGGAATTGTTCTGATGTCGAATCGGCTCTGGGTGTTTTCTTCTCTTTCTCTCGCTGCCTCTGTTGTTAAACGGCCGTTCTGGTGTGAGTTTCCAGCTCGTGTTCTCTCTAGGGTCCGTATACCTGGTTAAGAAAAAGGAGAACTTCTAAACAACTGGAAAGTGTGCCTCTCCGTGCTGTTGGGACAACAGCAGTTCACTAATGCCCAGCAGAGCTGGAAAAACATGAAATATTACAGCATCATATCAGCAGGAGTGCCCAGACTTAACAAGGCTCCTGCGATAGGGATTCAGAAACAAACTCATAAAAGGAGCTGTTGTTGTGGGTGATGTTGTAGGGGTCAGTGAAAACCGAACTGGATTTGTATTCCTAAGATTATACATTCTCCAATTGAAGATGGTAGGATCTTCCCAAAGGGCATGAAAACATTCAAAACCTACATTTGTTTTGCAATACGTTGATTTGTAAAACAGATTTTCACTACCCATTACAAACGGACAGTCAAATTCAGCATCTGCTTCTTGGAATACAGACTGAGGCCCATTCATAGAGAAAATATGTGAACAAATTATTAAAAAGTCTTAAAAATGGACCAGATGAAGTTTGACTTCAGACTGAGAGGAAGTTAATATCCTCGAATTGAGCTAAAACGACTTTGTAACTTGTTACTAACTTGAAGTGGCGTGAGAGAGAAACAGTTAATCCTCTTTGGAGCGCCCAGTAAGGGGAGCCATAAGAGATATTTTTGACCAATCATGGTTCAGATAAATACGGTACAGAACAGTAGAGGCTTGAATTTGAATGTCTTGTAGGAAAGTATTACAACTTTCTTTTCGTTTTTTTTTAAAGTTTTAAGGTAACATAATTGTGTAGCTAGAAATGTTCAAGACTGAGGGAGAGTTTCCAGACTTCTTCTAAATGAATTGCAGTAAACGTTCCTCATTAATGTCGACTGATAGTAACGAAAATAGCGTCCATTTCATACACTGGAGCACATAAATCACCCTCTACAGTGTATTTTACCTGCCAGAATACGATACTAGAAAAACGTTATGCCCAATAAAAAGTCTAATTCTAATTGCTTTACAAGAAATGACATTAACGATGTGTCCTAAATCTAGCAGTGGGTCTGAGCTGCTCTTCACTCATATACAAGGAGCCCTGCAGTTTGACTCAACATCTGTGGAATAAATACATTCGGTCACGCTATTATCGCCCTGTTACGTTAAGGAGGGAAAGGTTATGATTCTTCACGCATGGCGGATGGTGTCTCTATGGTTGTCATGGTCGATCCGGTCTCTCTCAGCCACGGTTCCCCGGCGCGAGTGGAGGAGGAAGCCCAGACTCTGAGTCCCACTGCCGCCCAGAGAGAGCGCAGTGTGTGTGTGTATGTGTGTGTGTGTGTGTGTGTGTGTGTGTGTGTGTGTGTGTGTGTGTGTGTGTGTGTGTGTGTGTGTGTGTGTGTGTGTGTGTGTGTGTCTGTGTGTGTGTGTGTGTGTGTGTGTCTGTGTGTGTCTGTCTGTCTGTGTGTGTGTGTGTGTTTGTGTGTGTGTGTGAGTGTGTGTGTGTCTGTGTGTGTATGTATGTATTTGTGTGTGTGTGTGTGTGTGTGTGTGTACGTGTGTCTGTCTGACTGTGTGTGTGTCTGTCTCTGTGTGGGTGTATATCTGTTTGTGTGTGTCTGTGTGTGAGTGTGTCTGTGTCTGTGTGTGTTTGTGTTCGCGTGTGTGTGTCTCTCTCTGCCGCTCCTATTTAATGTCTTAATGACATAAATTAAGTCTAACAAGCCGCCAGCTTCCTGCGCAGTTTTGTCTCGGTCCAAGAGCAACAGAAATGATCCCGCCCGCACGTCGATGTATATTTGTGTGTGTGCATGTGTGTGTGTTTGAGTGTGTGTGTGTTTGTGTGTGTGTGTGTGTGTGTGTGAGAAAGAGAGAGTGGTCTATGTGATCAATTACACTATTTTGGGAGGTGTGTTTTTCTTTGTGTGTATGTGTGTTTGTGTGTATGTGTGTGTGTGTGTTTGTGTGTGTGTGCGTGTATGTGTGTGAGTGTGTGTGAGTGTGAGTGTGTGTGTGTGTGTGTGAGACAAATTAAACTATTTTTATCAGTGCATTTTTTCATCTGTGCATTTGTGCTCTGCATTTGATTTGATTTCAACTTTAACCTCTTAATATATATACACTATTCCTTACATGCTTCTGCAAGATATTCAACCCATTGCTTTCAACAACTGTAAACTGCACGGGTTCAAATGTTGCACAACTCACACATATTTAAACGCCAATAAAATAAAACACATGTTTTGTGCTTTATTGAAAATGTGCGTTTATGGGTGTGTGCAAGTATATATGTGTGCATATATGTGTGTATGTTATTTGTATTGGTGTCTGTGTGTTTGTTTGTGTGTATTCAATTCAATGTATAGCTCTTAATCACCATTACAGTCTCAAACAGGCCAAATATTTATGAATATTTATCTGTGTGCCTGTGTAAGAACATGCATGTGTGTTTGTCCGTGCATGTGTGTATGAGTGTGTGTAGGTATATCTGTATATGTATCTGTGTATGTGTGTGGTTAAATCCGTAAGTATCTGTCTGTGTGTCTGTAGATGTGTGTGTGTGTGTTTATTTAGTCCCGCGTAACTTGATCAAAAAATTGCATTTGAGGAAAGCCCTGGTGAGGTGATTTCATACGTGGAATCCCCCTGCATCACTTGCCAGCCCGTTTCAGGACTTTCCAGTTACTTAGAAGGCACACTGTAAAATAACAAGCACACCGACACACACACACACACACACACACACACACACACACACACACGCACACACACACACACTCGCACACGCCACCATCACATTGACCTTGGTCAGTTGGCTTCCAGTTGCTTCTGGCTTTTCAATGTATTCCTCAAATGTTCCATCTATGATTTTCTTCACGTTGGTGTTGATCCCGTATTGTCTTTGTGTCACGAATCCACACTCGAGGATAATTTTTCGAGCAAACGCAGAGGAATTTCGTAGACCAACTCTCTCAAGTGAGTCGTTATTGAATAATCGGGGATACAGTGGTGTTTTTTTGTGTTGGGTTATCATAACCATACGCACAATTACGTGCGTCGTAGTCCAACTGAATATCTCGGTGAAAGTAAACAGTAAGTAATAGAAGTAGGAGAGCAACATTCAGACGTGTCCGGGAACCAATGAGAAGCCCGTCCTTGCGTTGGGTTTAGGGTCTCCGGGAACCAATGAGAAGCCCGTCCTTGCGTTGGGTTTAGGGTCTCCGGGAACCAATGAGAAGCCCGTCCTTGCGTTGGGTTTA
>NC_136935.1:973831-1033831 GCF_949987615.1 Pollachius pollachius
TGTCAAAGTCACATTTTAATCTCAAGCATAATTTGAATCTCCACTAATGAATACAAACGACTCCCAGGCCCCGGCAAGCTGAGAGTAATCAATTATTATCGCTGGTAACAATCACATTTCTGCCGCCCTTTTTCAATTAGCCGGGCCCCTGTAGAGGTGATCAGGGAGGAGCCGCGGACAAATGAAGACAAACGACGGGCCCCTCCGGCCGCCTGGCTCCTAATGACTTTCTAATTCGGGAACATCTTCGACGTGACCAGGCGTGAGACGGCTCTGCCTCTCCCCCTCTCCTCCCCTCTCTCCCCCTGCTCTGAGGGGGAGAGAGGGGAGGAGAGGGGGAGAGGCAGAGCCGTCTCCCGCCTGGTGGGGAGGGGAGGCGAGTCCCCCCACTGCCTCCAGCACCTGCCTCCAGCACCTGGAGGCAGGTGCTGCCCCGCCCCCGGCCCCGCCCCCGGCCCCGCCCCCGGCCCCGCCCCCGCCCCCGGCTCCGGCGTCGTGTGATTCAGGAAGAGAGGTTGACAATGAGGAGACACTGCCACTCAGGGCCGCAGGGGCCCCTTGTGTGCTCAGCTCATTCAGACGGGGGCCCCGTGCCTGTGTGCTGCCCCGCTCCGGACAAAGAGAGGGATTCCTCCCGACCCGGGATCGCGGTCCCGGACATGTTACACCACGGAGCGTTGTTTACATGATCCGGAGGGAGAGAACCAGACCGCCGTGTGTTCGCTCCACAACATAGTGAAGTCCAACAAATGAGTCAACGGTGAGAGCTGCTTTTATAGCACCATTTATGTTGTTGTGCAGTTAAAAATAATAAAGGCGTGACATACAATGTAAAATCAATTATGAAATATTGCACTCTCCAGTATTCACCCCCAGGCTCTTTAACTTTCCATGTACCACACACACACACACACACACACACACACACACAAACACACACACAAACAGACACACATACACACACACAGACAAACACAGACACACACACACACACACGCGCACACACACACACACACACACACACACACACACACACACCCATTGTGCTCAGAACAGCACCAGCCAAACCCATTTCTATACCCTGTGACGGGCGCTCATTCATCTCGCTCTTCTGGAGACGTTGTGATGATAATTATGTAGTGAAGTAGTGGAAAGGGACCCTTCCAGAACTCTTCAGACTCTTCTACCTCTGCTGCTCCAGACGAACTACCTCTAACACCTTAAACGCTGTAATTATTCTCCAGCCTGCAGGACAGCAATAAAACAGCCTGCGGACGGCCATTTATATAAATATGATTGGTGGAGGACACTGGGAGGGCCAGCGACAAGATGGATCCGGGACAACGTCTGTTCCTTTGGTTCTTGGCAAATACGGTCACCAACGTCTCGAGAAGATTTGACCTTGGATTGGCACTTGTTTGACACTTGTACTCATTACTATATGGCACAGAGGACCGGGAGTGTGGTCCCGACGTATGAACACGCAGAGAGGGTTTTGTTTGGCAGTAGCTGCTTTGTTTGGCAGTGAAGGACAGTACGGCCAAACAACTTCAGCCTGCGTCCTCGTAGCGGGCTTGGTTGATTATCCTCCACGCAGTAACACAGTTTCCTTCTGTCCCACGGTTGTTACATATCTTTAAGGGATGGTTTATTATATGGTATTCTCAAGCCTATATGCTGTAACCTCCCACTCTGCTCGCTCACATGGGTTATAAAGAACCATCGACAGAGAGCTATGTGGGGGAATCTGGGGAATTCATGTTGCAGAGAACCCTGGGAAAAGAATAAACAATACATATGAATGAGCAATGAAGTCAACTTGAGCTTTGGGTGTCTTTAAAAAATCACAGCTATGTTTTACTTATATGTTTTTCTGTTGAAGGAGATTCTCAGGATCACTACATTTTATATACAGTCCCGTCTGAATTAAGGCTAAAACCAAGTAAACAAGCAAAATATGCCTTGAGACCATTTCTTTATGTTGTGTTGTTTCACAGTTCCAAACATCCTACCTTCATTACTAGCAGAATCCTGGCCTCGGCCAGGAAACGACACATTGGGTAAAATTGGATGGCAAATAGCTTCAAGTAATTAAATCCCTCACACTGCTGCATGTGATTGCAGACTCCACATGTTGCTTGGCGGAGAACGCATACAGGCAGCGAACGCCAAATCCTGCACATCAGACTAGAGAAAATTACGAGTAAACGTGTGAGTTGCAATGATGGCCATAATATGCTTCCCTTGGCTTGTGAACCTTTACTAGATTCAGGGAGTCCACAAAATGGAGATATTGTTCTTAGTTGAAATCGTTTTTTCTTAATGTTGTTATCATGTACACACACAAACACACACACACACACACACACACACACACACACACACACACACACACACACACACACACACACACACACACACACACACACAGCAAGTACTCAATGTGTGTCTGTGTGACAAAGTTCTGCAGTGTGCTCTCTAAAATGGTGCTCTAGTAATCAGAATTTCCAAAAAAACTGTGAATTATATTCGGCCGTTTCCGGGGGCCCCACACTCGGAACACACACAGTAATGACATCCACAGCGTAGGAAGGATACGGGAGGAGTGGTCCACTCGCTCACTCCACGTGGCAGGAGATATTGACGACAGCCAGGTATTTGCTGACTCCCATTTAATGTGGCCCACAGGTGGGTCAACGTCCATGTGATCTACTCAACACTCTGCATACAGAACAACCCTCCCAGGACGTGATGTGATGACAGCGCTTCCTTTATATTTCTCAGCCTCCAAACCTCCCCCGGTTTCCCAGTCCTTGGGACTACTCTTCCATAGCTGCTCCACCTCTCCTATCTTCTCCTTGCCTCACATCTCCCCCCTGCTCCTCATCTTATCTTGTCTCCTCCTCCTCCTCCTCCTCCTCAATACCAACTGCGTGACACCCGCCGTGGTTTCCCTCTTTTATCTTCTTTCACCTTGACGTGCGGCCTCCATGCCTGCAGTGCTAAGCCCTATAAGAGATCTAAGGCTTCCTAAGCTTTGGCTGTTGTTTTTGTCTGTCTAGCAGGTAATTCTCTCTGGCTCCGCAATACTCTGTGTGCCCTGATTCATAAACCACCCTTTAACCCCAACCTGAAGGGAATGACTCCCACCGTCCCCACCCAGAGACGTACAACAACACGTCTGCTCTGTATGAGGGTTCCTCCAAGCCTTTGGTTTATGCCAGATGCACTTTGCCGTATATAGATCGCATCAGCAGCAGGAAGGTGGATGTTTGTTTTGTGTGCGTCTGTGTGTGTTTCTCTCTCTCTCTTTCTCTTGGGGGTGGGGTTAGTCAGTAGTACATAACTTGTGTGGGGTTTATGGGGGTTTTAAGTGAGGACACAGTGAAGGGGGATTCATTGTGGTGTGTGTGAGAGTGTGTGAACCCCGGTGCAGAGCCAGAGGATTTATGGGGACTCGCTGGGCTGATTTCGTCACGTTCCTCAGACATTTAAATCACACACACCCCAACTGAACGCGCTCCGCTTAATGACTTTACCACCGCCGCCGGTACCATCACTGTGCACCGCCGACACTCTCTTGATTTTTTTTCCCTCTGTCTTCGCATGGGGGCTAACGGTTGAAGCACTTGTGAATGGAGTACGTGGCAACACAGGTATTCAGCGAACACCTGCGTATCTTGTGAAATCACCCAAACGTGTCACCGCTGTCGACCACAGACAAAGACTGTGCGAACAAAGGGTTCTTCTCATGATCCTGATTTAGTTTTAATCACTCGCGGTGTCAGCCATGCCATGAGCTAGAGCAGGGACTGGGATGCATGGAAAGATGGAGGGGAGGGGAGGTGTAAGGTGGGACGGAGGGGTTATGAGAGAAACACACAAGAGCACTAGCAGAACGAAGAGAAAGAGAGACAGGGAGGGAGAGAGAGAGAGAGTTCTGCTTCTTTCCCCAGGGTTCCGTCGGTTTGTACAGTTGTGTGTGTGTGGGTCTGTGTGTGTGCATGCAAGCGTGTCTGTGTGCGTGTGGCCGTGTCTGTGCGTATGCATGCATGATGCATACTTACGTGTGTGTGTGTGTGTGTGCATATGTGTGTGTCTAACGCACGTCCGAGTGCATGTGTGTGAATGCACGTGCATCAGAACATGTCGTTGTGCGACCCTGTATGTGTGTGTGTGTGTGTGTGTGTGCACGGAGCCCGGCAGTGTGTTTGCTGGGGTTTCCATGCAGTCACAGCCCAGTGTGAGTGCAGCTTGTTCACCCCGCAGTAAAACCCGAGACGCGGTTTGGCCCTCGGTAAAACGCCAGGGGGAGGGGCCTCAGGGCGGGAGATTTAGGACCGCCTGTTCACCACGTAACAAGGGCACCCCCACCCCGCCCATTTCATAGACTTGGACTGGATCTTGTGGGATTTCTCCAGTACGAGACCAGTCCAACCATATCAGTGATGGGTCTGCCCGAACTGGTCTCCAGTAAAAGGCCAGTCCATCCATATCAGTGATGGGTCTGCCCGAACTGGTCTCCAGTACGAGACCAGTCCAACCATATCAGTGATGGGTCTGCCCGAACTGGTCTCCAGTACGAGACCAGTCCAACCATATCAGTGATGGGTCTGCCCGAGGTCCTTAGTGATGATGAAGGTTCTGCGTTGGAAGCCGCAGATTCTCTTCAGTGTACGCGTGAACATCATGACAGACAACACACTTGTTTTTTTTTTTTGTGTCAGAACAACTTTTAATTAAAGAGAAAGGGATATAATATTGTTTTCGGCAAAGAGATACATACGTAGTGGTTATGGTACAGAATGATATTGTTTCAGCATAAAGACAAAGTTGTGCAAATTAGCATCAGTACATTTCACAATGCTATTGTTTTGCTGTTCAATATTGTTTTCTTTTTCCTTTGTTTCTCTTTACGGATGAATGCAACTGTGCTTTAGTGTGTCTTGCATTCATGTTGATGGTGGGGTTGGGGGGGGGGGGGAACAACTTGTGCAGCACTTTAGAGATTAAAGCACATCCTTGGCTGAGATCTCACGAAGGAGAACACACACAACCTGACAGGCCAGCAGTTGATCGCCGGCTGAAGAAATAAAGATGGCTTTTCTCTACACGGAAAAAACCCTCACCCAACTTACCGTATGAAGTTTAAAAAAGAAAAAGTGACATAAACAGTACAGAGGCTGATGGTTGTGAGACCATATGCATGGCGAAAAAAAGTGGAGTACTGTGTATGTTTATACATACCATCATAACTCTTTCTACCGTGATTCGGAACCATTACTTGTGTTGGGAGATGTGCTTGGTAAGGTGAGTGACATTCAGAGGACTCCCATCGCCGAGGAGCCCTCACTGTTTACATTCCACAACTCATTACGGTTCTGATGACGCCGCCCGTCGTCAGAAACGGCCCCATGGGCCCCCCAGGGGGGCTATGTGGGTTTTTGTACTTTTAAGAAAACTGCATGCAAAAGATAGAAGCAGCAATTACATTCAAAGGCTGAAAGTAAAAGTCAGCGGCTGTAGATCCCTTATCGGTGCATTGTCAGTAAATATTATGCAGCTCTCATTCCTTCTGCATGAGCCCCATTCGTCCAAAGCAGCAATGAAACGTCTGTGAACCATTTCTTTTTCATTTAAATAGGGATTAAAGTTCACAAAGGGTATCGAGACGATACAAGATGCTATTTTTAATTATTTACTATTATTAATTATAATACTATGAATAATGCTTTTATTACGTAAAAGTAATCATTATAATATATAAAGTATTATAATCAATAAAAGTGTTTTTTTTAAACATAATTAGAGTTGCATTAGAACTCCTACTTCTGAAAATAACAGAGGGGTCCACCTATATAATATATTATTCTTCATCTGTTCTGACGTCTGATGAATAGATTATACTACTATTTTCAGCAATGATCCTATCCTACACTGTACAAAATAGGACAAACAACTCATTAAAGGGGATGCAGGGTACGAGACCTCCATTCCCTTTTGACTGAAAAATAAAACTTGACCAAAACCTCTAACAATGGGAAAGCAGTAGAGCACAGAACGAGCGGCCGCACCCCCAGCACTGAGCACCGCGCTCCGAGATCAACCTCTCACTCGCCGAGTTCTACATCACATGGTGACCTATGACCTCTCGGGGGTCAACATGGAACCAGAGCAGTGGGTCATCCCAAGGCACTTAAATCTTTTCCTTTTCGGATGGTGATCTACAGCAAAACAAACAAGGCCTTCCACCCTGCGCCCGGACATCTAGCTCTGAAATGTACTTACAAATGAACGTTGGTATGAAGTACTTACCCCTTGTGCTAATTTGTGTTAACTTATGTACGTACTATTGTGCTGCGTGGAACATGTGCTTGTAACTAACTAGTGTGCCTAACACAACTGTTTTGCTTCAAGGAACACAGCTGTGGATGTTGTTAAAAAACAAACGCATATCCCAACATGAACAGTGACCATGAAAGATCAAAAAGATTCTTGTGCTACGAACATTAAAAAAAAACGCTTCACAATGAAGGCAAATGGTCGACGGTGAGAAGCTTGCCCTATCCGAACGTGTCAATATGGTGGTAGGAGAGTGTACTGTGATGGGGCAACGCCAAACAACAAGAAAGAAATGAAATGAAAGCCGTCCATTCATCTTCCTCTTCCTGCCTCCATCCCTCCTGATAATATTCCTATAAAAACAGGCCTTAGCGCAAAGATATCAAAACAGAACAGCGATCAACAAAGTTAACTAAACCCTCGCAGGCAAATGGTTTCAGTGCATCTAACGACACCTGTTAGGAAAGAAATGTACATTGTCTCACAGAGTCTGTCCTTCACGGAGCCCAAAGTGGAGCGTCTCAGACCATTTGGATCTCTAGAGGGGCTTCTGGTTGCCATTGGTTACCATGAAGACGCAGGATTCCCTGCAAAACATCCAGCCAGACTTTGTAGCAGAAGAGGTACTGTTCCTGGGGAGACAGAGGGTACACATGTCAGAGGGATGTTGATTCGCTTTGTTTAGATGCTGACCTCTGAACTTCAAGGTCAGTCGCCACTGACCTTGGTTTGTATCATCCCGTACCGCTGAAGCCTCATCTCCCTCACAATGTCCCCTACATTAATCTGTGAACACGGAGGACAATTATGAATGAAGATGAGAATACTGTGTGTACAAACATGTACAAATAAAGACAACAACATCACCTTCATCATCACCACCATCACTACCACCACCTCCACCTCCACCACCTCCACCTCTCCCCTCCGCCCGTCCTCCCCGGGGCTCCACTCACCGGCAGGTCGTTCTCGATGAGGCTGAGGATGACGTCGGTGCAGATGAGCACGCCCGTGCGCCCGATGCCGGCGCTGCAGTGCACGGTGAGCGGCCCGTTGTGGTGCACTGCCCGCAGGTATCGGATGAAGCGCACGAGGTGCTCCGAGCTGTGCGGCACGCCGTGGTCCGGCCAGTGGGTGAACTTCAGGTGGCGGACGAAGTGTGTCGCCCCAGTCTGCCACGAGAGGGCGAAAGGGCGTGGTCGGGCGTCAGCAGGGTGGGGATGAGACTCACAGATCAGACTTCAGATTGTGAGACTAAAGTTAGACAGCAGACAAGCTCAAATGTTCACTTTGTATGTCTCTAGACCAATCATGTCGCTGGAGGGGGGGATCTGTTTGCGTGTACGCGGTTAAAAGCGAACGCAAACTCATCCAGCACGAGTACACTTTTCCCTGTGTGAACACAAGCCTAAACATCACGTCCGGACACCAAGGTTCCTGGTACCTAGAGCCCCTTCAGTCGATGGTTTCTGGGCCAGGCTGTGTGCCTGGCCCAGTGTGGGATCCTGACTGCAGGATCCCACATAAGTATATGATAGACCAGGGGCCACAGAGAAATAGGTTTCTTCGTTTTAATACTTTTGTGTAATTTCTAGAGCCATTTGTCCGTTCTGGGCTACTGTAGAAACACCAACAACATGGCCGCCTCCATGGAGAGGACTCCTCTCCCTATATAGATATAAAGGGGCTCATTCTAAAATAATGAAAATAATTCCATGGGATTATACACAGATTAAAACATTTATTCCACTTCTCCCCAATCCGATTGCTAGATTCCCCTCAATACCACACAGGGCACCCTTAAGACCCACCTGGGTGTCCTCCATGCGTATGACCTTAATGTGGAAGTAGTCGAGGCTCTGCTGGTTGACCAGGTGCAGCTGGAAGCGGCCCTCCTCCAGCGCCCGGCTCGGCGTCTCGGGCCAGTACTTGTGGCACTTGATGCGTCCTCGCTCCACCTCCTGCGTCATCATGGCCACCACGTCGGACTTGTTCTCCCAGACCATCTGCCAGAAGGCGGGGGCGGTGGTGGGCAGCGGGCCCTGGCAGGAGATGTACTGGAACTCCTCCTGGCCCACCGCCATGCGGATGTAGCTGGCGTTGATGTAGTCTCGCGACTCGCCCAGGGCCACGCGTGTCTTGTCGTCTGAAGCGGAAGAAGACGGAGAGGACATGAGCAGGTGTGTTGGGATGTTTGACTCAGGGTCAAGGCCTGTCCATCAGCGTTAACAGTCTGGGTTTTATATTTCTGCTATTCATTCTGTGGATGTCGACATTTTGTTTTTGGATTTTTGCATATTTTTCGTTTTAGAGTCGCTGTTGTAGTAACAGTACTTTCTGTTGCGACTCTAACATTTCCTGCCCAGGAAAAATAAACAACATCTTATCTTATCTTATGCATTGCATCAACGTAATGACTTAATGACCTGTAATGACTCAATAACTTACTGGAAGCTCCATTTTGAACGTATTGTTTTGATGCTATTTTTACACACGTGTATAAGTTTGAAACACACTTCAACTGTCACCGCAAAGGGTAGAAAACGCTCCAAAGAGCACAGGAAGGCCAAACAAACTAAAGGAAAGCAGTAAAAGGAGAAGTGAGCAGGAGGAAAGAGGCTGGGAGAGACTGAGCAAACGTAGTAATGTTTTTTCAAGGTTGGCCTTCCTTCCTCCTGCTTTGAAGGACAACCAAGAAAGAAAACAAGCCACTCGCAATATAAACCATTTAGGAGGAAGGACCGCCATCCGTGACCACCAAACAGACATAATCATGCTTTATGACCTCCGGAGAGACACACCCTTTTTACGATTGGATTGGAGATCGTTGTTGTGGTTCTCTGTTGTCCCAAATATTGTCCATCTGTCTAAAAATCTAATACTTCTCTCTCCATTACTGGCACTCAGACCAAGTAATACTTAATATAAGAACAATTATAAAGGTAAAAATAACATTACTTGGTTGGGAATATGTTCTGTACATGGTTTTGATCGTTTATTTCTGGACACCAGTATTCCCAGGGAGGTTAACATTCCATCCTAAATTTAATTTCTTTGTATTATTCTTATTTTTGTATTATTCTTATTTTTTTATTTAATTCAATAGAGATTGTTCTGTGTCTCCTGCGCGTTCATTGCCTTGGGTTCTCATGAAAGGGTTAGGGTTACTGCTATTATGATGAATCTGTGTTCTCAGCATAAACACTGAATTATGTTCTTTCATATCTTGCAGATGACAGTGCGTATGCCCGGTGTTAACTTAACCTAACTCCGGCCTAAACGGTTTCCCTGCGTGCCTACCCCTCTGACACCATCAGGCCCTTTAACACACAGCCGCCCTGCAACCTGCAATCTATTGCCTAGGGCTCTGCCTTCATTAGATTGATAACTTCGGGGTAATTACATACATATCATTGTGCAATCATACAAAGTATAGGGTAATTATACCGTGCAGATGATTAACATTATGGCAGATGGTTATTCAAAGTGAGGGATATTACTGAGGAGCTCTAGGCAAATGCCCTTCGCCCGCTAAAAGGCAGAGCTGGCTTGAAACGGCTGCTTGGGAAAGAGTTCGCAAACATGCTGTCAGTAAATGCCAGGTCTGTGACTATCCACCTTTTACGAGCTCCAGTTCAGCAATAAAAAACACAACATTCACATAAAAAAGAAAAAGAAAATGATGCACACCGGTTTGCCCCAATGCAGAAAAACAACGAACGGGATGTTCTGACGATGACTTTGCCAAAAGAAGGTACTAGTGTCCCATCCCTGACGGAACCGAACGGCGGCAGGTATTTCTCAGATAATCCCGCTCAATGAGCCACTTACAGGGCAGAATGTCTCTGTATCGGTTCTTGTCTCGGTTCTCGGGGGCCTTGCCCACTAGACAGTTGTCGGAGGGCTTCAGATGCTCCAGAGCCTGGAACAGACAAGAAAGCTACTGTGTGAAATCCACACCGTTTAGGAAACCCCATCCTCCTTCATCAGCCCAGAATGGGCCCACAGTCAGCACGCGGTGGGGCCCGCGCTGCGTGGAATTACTGCTAAGACTGTAAACGTGTGGAAAGATGCTAGTGAACCAGGGAATGTGTTAAGTCTGGTTGGGGTGTGTGTCCGTGTGTGTGTGTGTGTGTGTGTGTGTGTGTGTGTGTGTGTGTGTGTGGCTGTTTATTTCAGTTTGTGCAAAACATTTACTGCTGCTGTTTACACAAAATGCAAATAGAAGCTTTTCTGTGTATCTGTGTGTGTGTGTGTGTGTGTGTGTGTTTGTTTATCAATGTGTGGGCCAGAGTCTAACACACACACACACACACACAAACACACACACACACACACACACACCCACGATACAGTGGCATATCACACTCGCTCTCTCAGAGGCCCATCACCAACACGGAGAGCTTTGACTGTGTGTAAAGAACCGTTCAGTACGTATCTGTCGTCGTGCGGTAACTCAGAGCGGGGAACACACCATGAACTCTTTAACCAGCTCCTCCTGGTCCAGCTGGTTCTGCAGGATCTGGATCAGGGCTTTGACCCGGGAGCCGTAATACCGGCTGTTCTTGGACGGGGTGATCAGCGCTAGACTGGCCAGCTCTCCCTCCGACACTATGGGTGGCCCTGTCAAACAAAGACAAATATAGGAAGAAAAAACACAAATAGAGGAAATCAACTGTCTGAACACATGGACGGCTCCAATAGGCCGAAGTTGGGGTGGACTGTTGATTTACCAGGCCAGAACAGGGGTTCTTAAGCTCAGGATTGGTTTTAGCTAGGCTCTACCTGTTGGGACTGATGTCATTTCCTGTCGGTTGAGTTGCACGGCATCCTCGTCTTCTTCGTCGCTGCTCCAGCCATCCGATTGGTTGATTCTGATGCATTTAGGGTGCTGCTCCAATAGCGTGGTCACAAATTGTTTCCTGGGGGAGGGATGGGGGGAGGGAGGGAGGGAGGGGGGAGGCGGGAGGGAGGGGAGGGAGGGAGGGAGGGAGGGAGGGAGGGAGGGAGGGAGGGGATGAGGGTCAGACCAGCCTGCTGTTGTTAGGGGAATCATCGTTCGGCTTCCTTTCCCTGCGACTTTTCCACCTAAAATAGACAAGGGGCTAATGCTTCTCTGTGCGCTTTATAGTTCAGGATAATGGTGGCGGATGAACTAATCACTTGCTAAGTGTGGAACTACTCCCGTTTCTTTAACACATGAGCAGCCAGAGGCACCACAGCTTTTTCCTGCGGTGCTCTCTGCTGCCGCCGTGTGGTCAGTTAGTGACAACTGACGCAAAAGGTAAACACAAACAGAAGTTAAGTAGGCTACACTTGATATTATAAGTACATATCGGTGGTGTAGTCTACTCACATACTGTTTCACCCCTTCTCTTCCACTTGCGTAATTTTCCACATTAAACTTTACAAATTGTTCCAAGACTCTTCCATCAACTTGCAAGAGGTTCGGCCTCCGAAACCCAGTTTTAAAAAGTGGAAACCCACGGATGAGACGGTAGGTGATACCGCAGTGAGGGTTGGAGGGGTGTGTGGAGACGTACACAGGGTGACATCGATATCAGGGGGACTGGGGTGTGTGGTGGTCGGCCAGTACCTGTCTGAGGCTCCGTGCAGCATGTCAGAGACACTGAGGGACGGGCAGCAGGCTGGGTGGGAGGGGGTGCTGTTACAGCTCTCCTAGAGGACACACAGAGGCACTCGGTGACCAGAGAGCGATGGCTCCACAGTTACATTTAGAAGAAGAAGAAGTACAGGAATAATTTCACAGAAGTAGGACATGCAATACAAGGTTATCAAAACACCGCATTCGTGTTTATGAATTCATGTAATGTCGTGCGTGTGTGTGTAATGTGTGCGTGTGTTTGCGGTTTACCTGATCTATGGCGTTCTCATCTCTTACAACAGCCAGCCGATGTATAGGATATGGGTTAGCGGCGGCAAAAACTCCCACCTCTACGGTTGGGTTGGGTGCTGCTTCTGGATCAACAGAATACAGTATATGAGTGTTAACCTAAACCACAAAGAATGGGATTGTTATGCTGTCTTTAACAAATACACAAACCCTCATTTTTGAAATCTACAATAACCAAAATAGTTGATTAATAAAGATTATATTTAGAGAAATTCATCTATTATCAGTAGAGAAGGAACGCTGGACGCAAATCCCCAGCTGGTTGGAACGAACTGGTCCGGATTGACACAATAACATCATCTAATATTAATTCATAATGTTTCAATAGGCACTATCACACGTCCAGGCTGTGCCAGTCCTTTAATGGCACAGGGGTCATGTGTGAATGAGAGCCGTTCCGCCAATTCCCCTGCGTAAGATGCTCTTACATTACCAGCAAAGTCCCGGCATGGCCTTATGTGAAAACAATGCTGTTACATTAACGGCACCCACACTCACAAGGTAGGGCGCACTGACCTATGACGCTCTGCGGTCAAACTTTGTTTTGAGCTGATCACAAAGTCCTCAAGAGGGTGACTTGAGTTAATTCCGCCCCCGCTGTTAACTCATGCAGGAGGGAAATATTGTACAACCTAAAGCTTTTCCCCGACGGACATGTGTTTGACCTCAGCGGATGCAACGTACATTCACGATGGTCTAGTTCCCGGTCGAGTCTGTCCCCTTTACGTTAGTAAAGGGTAGTCACATGACCACAAATCAAAACAGAAGAGGGTCGGACCCCTCCCCAGGTATACTATGTAGATACTGTACATACATCTACGCTGTATGCAACCAGTTTATATATACCATGTTTATGAAGCCATGTTGGAAAGCATGTGGGGGTCTTCACACTACAGCGGGCTGGGGGGGGGGTGTTGTCGGAGCCGTTACCGGGGGGATGCTCCACGGGCTTGCCGGGCGCGGCCTCCGGAGAGCAGCAGGGGTCCGTGGCGGGGTCAGTCCACACGGGGCCCAGGCTGAGGGTCCTGTCGGTCGCCGGGGGCGGGGCTCTGGGGTGCCCCGCCGACAGGAAGTCGCGGCAGATGGTGAGCTGCACCACGCCCTCCGCCCGCCGCAGGATGTCCACCACCTTCCCGTGGCTCAGCCCCGAGACGATGACGCCGTTCACCTGGAACGCACACGCAGGCACGCACACACGCACACGCAGGCACGCACACACACACACACACACACACACAAACGCAAACTATAACAACCAGGTCTTTCAGTAATGAACTACCACAGGATCAGAAGAAGAAGAGAAGAAAGATGAGGAAGAGGAACAGGAGGATGAGGAATAGGAGGAGGAATAGGAGGAGGAGGAGGAATGAATGGGGGGGGGTGGGGTCTCTTGGTACCTCCAACAGGATGTCCCCAACCCGCAGTCGCCCGTCCTGCTCCGCCACGCCCCCAGAGCAGATCTCCTTCACCCGCAGCACGCTGCCGTTGGCTCCACCAATCAGAGCGAAGCCCAGCCCGCTGTTCTCGGGCTTGGTGAAGTCCAGCTGCATGATGCAACTCTGGAGCCGACCAATCACACAAAGACGTGAGGATAACCCGAACAACGACAGGGAGACGGTGGACGAATGGAGAGTCAGGCCTGGTTTACATTCATGATTCATGATGGTGGATAGGACATCTTTTTCCATCTATCTCTCTCTCTGTCTCTCTTGTGTGCAAGCACACACACACACACACACACACACACACACACACACACACACACACACACACACACACACACGCAGACCCCCAGCAGGGGGCCAGGGGAATGCGTTGATTGACACACAGTAGACTCAGGTTACAGCGTATGACTATCACTATTGTCCAATAATCTCCTAAAACTCTCAATAAACTCCATATCCTGACACCGGTTTTAGTTTATGTCAGAAGTCCGTTTTACGCATGCTGTGTTTGTCGACTTACATCGCGGTCTGAGGTGAGAGAGAGGCGCGAGGTGGATTTCCCCGCGGTTTTACAATCGGCTGCAGAAAAATGAAAAAACACACAAACACACAGAAATAGAAGAGAGAGAATCTGTTAATCGCACGCTTTCGATCCGGTGATCCAACACACCGATAGTCGATTTAGTCGGAGCCTGCTCATAATAACTTGAGCTCCCTCGAGAACTGTTCAAGTGTCCCAAACGTCCCACCACTCAAGTTTCCCATGCCTAAATATGTAAGCACCAAAACCCACCCAATACCCCACCCCCCCCCCTCCCCTCCTGTTCCTCGTTCACACATAAATCCAACTCACATGGACCCTCCTTCTCTTGAGCCATGCTGGGGGAGAGGTGTTGATGGGTGGGCTTCTGCTATGACAGGCGGACAAGGCTACTCTCCGCGGGCTCTCCCTGCGCTCTGTTGCCCTCCGAGCACCTCAGCAAGCCTCCGGGTCGCTAGGCAACCGGCCCGTTGGTCCCACGCATGGACCACCGCTCGTCTGTCTCTGGTTCAGAGAGTGTGTGTAGCTGTGTGTGTAGCTGTGTGTGTCTGTTTGTGTGTGCGAAGCTGGTATGTGTGTATGGATCAGGTATGTGTGTTTATATGGGGAAGGTGTGTGTGTGTTTATGGAAACAAGTGTGTGTGTATGTGTGTGTCTGTATGTGCGGCCATGTGTGTGTATAGGTCAGGTGTGTGTGTGTGTGTGCGTGTTTGTGTGGCTGTGTGATAGCATGTACGTGTGTGTGTGTGTTTGTGTGTGTGTGTTTATGTGTGTGGGGCAGGTGTGTGTGTATGTATCTCTGGGAAAGTGTGTGTGTGTGTGTGTGTGTGTGTGTGTGTGTGTGTGTGTGTGTGTGTGTGTGTGTGCGTGTGCGTTGGCGTCTCTATGTTACCCACATGCTGCAGTTCAATACACCAGTGGAGGGCAACAGGCTCGCTAATTATTAATCCTACAATGAGAGGCTGGGTTCTGTCTGTCAGTACTCGGATCATACATGAGCACACACACAAACACACACACACACTCTGACACGCACACAAGCTTACACTACACAAATAGCACTTTCTGTTCTCACACAGAAAGCAAGCAAGCAGAAATAAAAATAAAGGAACCTAGCGAGTGTAGCAGTCTGTGAGAAATGCAGGCAGAGGAAAAAAATGACTCACTTTCTACAGTGGAAGCTTCTTTCTCTGGAGAGTTTGGGTCCTCAAAACGAGCAAAGAACTTCCTGTCTTTCTTCCAATCAAAAAGGCCTGAGAAAGAGTAGACCAGTTCAAAAGGGCTCTTTCTGCAGGCTTCTTGAATGAAATGGATGTTGAAGTATGGAATATTTATATCTCTAAAGGCCTATTGAATGAAATGGATATTGAAATATGGAATATTTATATTTCTGCAGGCGTATTGAGTGAAATGGATATTGAAATATGGAATATTTATATTTCTGCAGGTGTATTGAATGAATTGAAAATTGACAAAACGTAATGAAAGTTGCGATTGGATAATTAAAGTTCTACAAAACATTTGATAAAAACATCATTGCCGTGTTGAATGAGAACCAAACTCTCTAAGCAGCGAATATAACACCAAGCAATTTAATAAATGATAAACCACTGAAGCAGCTATTCTACCAACAAGCTGTTTCTCACCGTTCCACTTTGCCTTAGGAGTCACTGGATGGTCCTCTCTGAGGTTTTAAAGGGACAGAGACGACACAGTTATTGAAATCGACGCATGTCCATCCATCCATTCCTTTATTCATCTCTCTTTTCATCCATCCATCCATCCATCCAACCCCCCATTCACCCATCCACCCGTCCATTCATCCGTCCGTCCGTCCGTCCGCTCATAGCCTTCAGCGCCTCCCACCTGATGACCTTGAGCTTGACCTTGCGCGGTGCGATCTCGCAGGCCTTGACGGCGTCCTCCAGGGTCATCCCCAGGGTGCAGCGGCCGCAGATGTAGACGATCTTGTCATTGGGCTGGACGCTGCCCTCCTCGCTGGCGGGCGAGCCGGGCACCACCTCCAGGCAGTAGATCCCCTGCCAGCGGCTGCCGATGCCCCCGGTCAGCTTGATGCCTGGGGGAGACACCGGGACGGTTTGCATAAGGCAGGCATCTCCAAACGGCGGACCGCGGTCCGGGTCCGGACCAAGCGACGGTCCTATCCGGACCCATGACCAATTTAAAACAATGCGATTTTTTAATTTTTTTATTTATATATATATATATTTTTATATTTCACTATACAAATCATGATTATGTTAATAAAGACATTTCTCACTGAAATACAAATTGAAAGGCAGAACAGTACTTAGTACAGCATAAAAACAGCAAAAAGTAATGATCTTCACAGAGCGGAGATCATGCACTCGCCGAACTCCCCCCCTCCCTCCGTCTGTCACGACATGTGCGTAATAGCGTCACTCAAAATATAGCCAATCAAATCGTTTGTTTACCGGAAGAGCGATTTGGAATGAGAAAATGGCTTGTTTGAAAATTAGGAAAGTTGACCACGAAAACAGACATTTTAAAGATGAATGGACTGACCAATACATGTTCATTCTCCCGCAAGGCAGTACTTAACCTTTGTTGTGTCTTTTATGTGTTGAAACCGTGGCGCTGATAAAAAGCGGGAATATTAAGCGGCATTATGAATCCAAACACAGATCCTTCGAGTAAAAGTATCCCCAGAAGTCAGCAGTAAGAGCATGGAAAATATCCGAGCTAAGAGCTCAGTATGAGAGGTCTACGCGAGTCTTCACACACTAATTGACATGCCAGCAACGTGCAAATGAATGCTAACTTAAGATTGCATGGATTTTTGCAACATAAAATAACTTTCAGTGACGCGACTGTTGTGAAGGAGTGCTTGACCGCCGCTGCCGAGACGTTACTTGAAGGTAAACAAAGGGATGAATTGTGTGAAAAAATAAAGCAAATCCCAATGTCAGCTGCAACGACAACCAGAAAATCCGAAATGTTATCAGATGACGCACTGTCACAGCTTGATGCGGCTGTTCAGAGTGCCCCATCCTTAGCCATCGATGAGTCTTCAGATGTAACGGATAATGCCCAGCTTTTGGTTTATGTGCGATTTTTTCATCAAGACAAGAAAGAGATCTGTGAGGACCTGTTGGGTCTAACACCACTTGAGACACACACAAGACGAGAAGATATTTATGAGGCTATAAAGGAGATGCTGTCAAAGAGGGGGATTGATCTAACAAAGGTTGTCTCAGTCACTACAGATAGGGTACCTGTTTTGCTTACTTGAAATGTAGGCCTGGTGTACCTGTTTTGCTTACTTGAAATGTAGGCCTAATGCACTTTGTGTTTATTTGAAATGTAGGCCTGGTGTACCTTTTCTCTTTACTTGAAATGCAGGCCTAATGTACCTGTTTTGTTTACTTGAAATGTTAATATGCGTTACTTTGTCTTACTTGTTTTTCATGGTTAAAAGTAAGGTATATGGAAATTGAAAATAAATACATCTGAAATTATAAGGAAATATGCCGTGTTGATTGTATTTGACAAAAGTAGGCTATTAGGACGTGGTAGGTTAGAGGTTCGGACCTTTCTTGGAAGGAATTTTTAGGAACTGGACCTTGTTCAATTTTAATTGAAGACCCCTGGTATAAGGCATCATGTATCATTTACTGTGGAAGACACCGGAAGGGTTTATCATCCCTGCCCACGTTCAAAAAGCACCTCAAAACATTCCCTTTTCACCAAGTCCCTCCCCCTTTCCACTCCCCTTTTTGTTTCTCTAAGAGACCTTGGGTACTATGAAAGGCGCTATATAAATCCAAGTTATTATTATTATTATTATATATAAGGTATCATGTATCCAAGTTACTTCAGTCGTTATCGTGTCGGCTAACAACTCATTGCAGTCTAACAGGAAAATACTGCCGTCCCCAACATGTTAGCCGTTTTATAGCGACTCAATCAGTAAAAATGTAAACATTCCGCAGATTAATGTTGGATTCATGGCGCATGAATGTTTTAACTAACAAGGCAGAGACGGGGCCTTGATTGGAAAACGTTACGGCCCCTTGAGGATCAGGTGTCGGACAACGCCGGGGTGGGATTATGCGGGAAGGGGTCGGCGGCAGAGGGCCCCTCACCCAGCTGTCCCGAGGGGGTCTTGTGCAGGACGATGTCCGGCAGGCTGTCACAGGACGGGGGGGCCACCAGGTTGCTCACCGCCCTCCCCAGGGTCATGCTCAGGTGGCGCGGAGACGACCGCAGGATGGTCATGGCGAGCTCGTCCGCCACTCGGGTGACGTCGTGGCCGTTGACCTGCGGGATGAGATGCCCAAAGCAAGTTCCCATTAGTGATGCATGTGTGGGTGTGTGTGTGTCTGCCTGCCCGGTGATGGTTTTACTCTGTGTGTGTTTGTGTATGTTTGTGTATGTCCGACTGTGTGATTGTATGTGAGTGTGTTGGTGTGTGTATGTATCTTTCTTTGCCAATGTGTGTGTGAGTGCATATGTGTCTATGTGTGTCTGTTTGTGTGTATATGTATGTATGTGTGTGTCTGTGTGTGTATATATGTATGTATGTATGTATGTATGTATGTATGTATGTATGTGTGTGTGTGTCAGTTTGTGTGTATATGTGTGTGTGTATGTGTGTCTGTTTTTTTGTATGTGTGTGTGTCAGTTTGTGTGTATATGTGTCAGTTTGTGTGTATGTGTGTGTGTGTGTGTGTGTCTGTATGCGTGTGTGTGTGTATGTGTGTGTCAGTTTGTGTGTGTGTGTATGTGTGTCTGTTTTTGTGTATGTGTGTGTTTGTGTGTATGTGTGTGTGTCAGTTTGTGTGTATATGTGTCAATTTGTGTGTGAATGTGTGTGTGTGTATATGTGTGTGTGTGTGTCTGTATGCGTGTGTGTCAGTTTGTGTGTATATGTATGTATGTGTGTGTGTCAGTGTGTGTGTGCGTGCGTGCGGGCGGGCGGGCATGCGTGTGTGTGTGTGAGTGTGTCCGCGTGTGTGTGTGTGTGTGTGTGTGTACCGTGACGAGCCGGTCCCCAGACCGGAGGCGACCGTCGGCCCTGGCCGGGTTGTCCAGGATGTCCTGGACGTAGTAGCTGTTGTCCAGCTTGCTGCGGGCGATGGTGAAACCAAAGCTCCCGTTCCTGGATTTGGTCAGCTCCACCGACAGCTCAAACTCCTTGTTCAGTCCCTTCAAAAACAAAACGACAATACACGATTCAATGGGTTATCACGTGAGGAAACATGGAAACTACAACGACCCAAATGCAACATCCCTGTTATTGTGTCGACGCTGGAATCCATAGCAGCCTAATAGAACCGTGTCCCGTGCACACTCAACAAGCAGGAGGACATGAAGCCCATGCTGCTGAAGGATGCGTCCTTTGAGCCGGGACTCGAACAGCGGAACCACTTCGACCCTCACCTCCCGAGGGTCGTCCTCCTCTTCATCGTTCTCTCCGTAGTCAGCGAAGGTGTAGTCGTTGTACTGCTTGATGCTCCACTCCGGAGACACCTCCTTGGGCATGAGGCTGACCAGCACGTCGGGGCTGAGCAGGACGGGGGACAGCGCCGTGGGCAGCACCTGGGTGGTGATGGGGGCCGGGGGGGGCAGCAGTGTTTTTGGGGGCGTTGGCGGCGCCGGCGCCGGCGCCGGCTGGGCCAGGGGGTGGGCCGGGGGCCCCAGAGACCGGCAGCCGCCCCTCAGGGTGGGGTTGGGGTGGGGGGCCGGGGGCTCCCTCTGGGGGTACTGGGGGGCCTTGGGCTGCTGGGCGGAGCGGCCCTGAGGGGGGGGGTGCGCCTGGGAGCTGCTGGTCAGGATCCCGGCGGGGGCCGGCGGAGCAGCCGGACCCCCCGTGGTGGTGCTGGGGGGGTGGTGCGCTGGCTGGTGGAGGCTGTAGCGGCTGAACACGGTCGCCAGGTGGCTGGGGGGGGCGCTGGAGTTAGCGTTGGTCGCGGGCGTGTGAGGGATCAGAGGGGGCGGGCTGGGGGTCTGGGCGGCCAGCGGGGCGTGGCCGGGGGCGTGGTCGGGGGCGTGGTCGAGGCCGGGGGCGTGGCCGGGGGCGTGGCCGCGGGCGGGGTCTACCGTGGAGCTGATGGTGAGGTACTCCTCGTCTGCCAGGATGGTCAGCCCGTTACCCATCATGCAGTAGGTCACGCCTCCGTCCGCATCCTCCCGGATTCCGCTGAGGATGAACGCATGAATTGAGTTATTATTATTCATCAGACTCAGCCTCATGTTGAGCTCATGTGTTTGAGTAGGGAGCTACGTGGGGGCCACTGTGCGTTTGTTTATGTGTGTGTGAGCGCGTGTTTTCATGTGTGCGTTGTGGCATCCCGCCGCTGGACCTCGGACCGGGCGGGTCCGAGGAGACGCAGTAGACCTGGTTTACCGTCGCCGCCCTCCAGCCGGCGACAGAGAGCACCACGTCTCTCCCCCCAATCAGCGCAATCGGGGACACCTGGCCGGAGGAAGGGAATGGACCAGGAGCCGACATAAAAGGGGCACCAGACCGGGCGAACGAGAGAGTGCCAGGGAGAGAGTCCGCACCACATGGAGAGTGACACGGTGGGAGTCCGCCCCACGGAGAGAGTGACACGGAGGGAGTAAGCACCAGAGCAGGCGAACGGCAAGGGACGCGGAGGGAGTACGCACCAGGGCGAAGCGACACGGAGGGATTCCGCACCACGCCGGCGATCTAGAGGCTCACGGAGACCCTAGCACGAGGATACAGACTAACCATTCTGTTGAAATAAACGCCGACTGCGGCTTTAACCCCTGCTTTCCGTGTAATTCCTGCCGGGTATCTGACACTTGGGGAGACGGGTTGCCACAGCGTGTGTGCGCGTTCGTGTGTTCGTGTGTGTGTGTGCGAGCGCGTGCGTGCGTGTGTGTGTGTGTGCGTGCGTGCGTGCGTGCCTCACCTGGTGTACATGGGCTTGGGAGCCTTCCGGGGGCCGCCGCTCTCCAGCAGCTCCGCCCCCGGCCGGGGGGTCTGGCCCCGCCCCTCCTGCCCTCCGTCCTCCTCGTGCTCCTTCGCCCCCCCCGCCGTCTCCGTCCTCTGCCGGCCGTCCCACAGCAGGCCGGGCGAGGGCATGGGGAAGCGGCGGGCGGTGGGGGCGCTGGGCGAGGCGGGGGAGGCGGGGGACACCGGGGAGGTGGGCGTGGGCGGGGAGGCGGGCTGTGGGGGGGAGGGCGGCTCGGGGCAGGGGTCGCTGACCAGGCTCTGCAGGCTGTCCAGGCTGTCCTGGCTCTGCTGGGGCGCGGACTCCCCGGAGGGGGGCGGGTCGGGGGTCTTGGTGCCCGTCAGGTCGGCGGCCGACACCGACTCCTGGGGGCCCCCGGGGCCCTGGGGGCCCCCGGGGCCCTGGGGCCGCGGGCCCAGCCCGTGCTCGAACTGGAAGCGCAGGAGCTGGCTGTAGTTGTCCTCCCCCAGCCGCAGGTCCAGGGACTTGGAGCGGACCTCTCGGCCGGGCCGGGGGCTCTGGGGAGACAGGGGGGATGGGGGAGACAGGGGGGAGAGGGGGAGACAGGGGGAGACAGGGGGGAGAGGGGGAGACAGGGGGAGACAGGGGGGAAAGGGGGAGACAGGGGGGGGAAGGGGGAGACAGGCGGGAAGGGGGAGACAGGGGGGAAAGGGGGAGACAGGGGGAGACAGGAGGGTCAGGGGGAGACGGGGGTCAGGGGGAGACAGGGGGAAAGGGGGAGACAGGGGGGATGGGGGAGACAGGGGGAAAGGGGGAGACAGGGGGGGAAGGGGGAGACAGGGGGTCAGGGGGAGACAGGGAGGAAGGGGGAGACAGGGGGGGGAAGGGGGAGACAGGGGGGGGAAGGGGGAGACAGGGGGGGGAAGGGGGAGACAGGGAGGAAGGGGGAGACAGGGGGGAAAGGGGGAGAGGGGGGTCAGGGGGAGACAGGGGGGGGAAGGGGGAGACAGGGGGGGAAGGGGGAGACAGGGGGGAAAGGGGGAGACAGGAGGGTCAGGGGGAGACAGGGGGGTCAGGGGGAGACAGGGGGAGACAGGAGGGTCAGGGGGAGACAGGAAGGTCAGGGGGAGACAGGGGGGTCAGGGGGAGACAGGGAGGAAGGGGGAGACAGGAGGGTCAGGGGGAGACAGGGAGGAAGGGGGAGACAGGGGGGAAAGGGGGAGACAGGGGGAGTGAGCGGGGAGGTGGCTGTGGGCGTTCCTGGGACTTTGTGCATTGTGTTCATGTTTATTGCAGTGTGCTCTGAGCTTGTACATCAAGGTTCAGACTATGTTTATCTCAGACATAAGCTCTATCTAAGAATAAATGTTGTCAATCAAAAAAAGATCCTGTTGTAATTAGCATAATCACATCGTTCACGTGTTGTCAACAGAGTATGGTGTTTTAGCTACATCACTACAGTGTTTGTGTGTGTGTGTGCGTGCGTATGTGTGTAGTCCTAATAGTGTGGTGTGCGTGTGCTTACGAGTGTGTTATCATCCAGCTCGGTGAGCTCCCCTGCGGTTGGTCTGCAGATGAGCAGCTGGACGTCTGAAGGAGCTCCGCGGAGCAGGAACAAAACCCTCTGACCCAGAGACGGCACCGGGGTCAAACAACAATCAGACATTTCTGTGTGTATTTGTATTTGTGTGTGTGTGTGTGACTAGGTTTGTGCACTTATGTAGTGGGGTGGAGTATAGGTATGAGACTACTGCTGTCTCATCGTTTGTCTTTGCTTTTGTATCTTGCTCTCCTTTGTAAATAACAATAATTATAATACAAAAATAACAGTTTCATTTCATATTTTATACAGCATTTTCCCCAAACTCCAAAATGCTGTACAACCCATTAAAAGCAACAGCAACATCCGACGAAAGACACAGAACAGAGGACCAAGAAGAAGAGACAGACCAGGCAACAAGCTAATACATTGCCTTGGATGTCGTCCCCCGTATCTTAAGACTTCAGGGCTGATTATGGTCCCACGTTCACGCAACGCAAGAGGGTTTATGGAACCGCTACGTCCCTCCGTGCGTCCACCGCAAGGGTCTGACGTGCGCCTCCAAAACAATTGAGGCGACGCAGCAGCAGGGGCTGCGATTGGTCCACTCACTCAAACCAGACGCAGAACCAAAACAGGTTCTCGACTGCGTCCCAGCGTCTGCGGGGTCGTTGCGTTGCATCGATGTGGACCATAATCACCCCTTAACTCCTCCTCCTAGCAAGGCGTGGCCAGAACCGAGGACCAACCAGAGGAGACCACGTGTTGGAAACACCAAACACTGATCAAGCCAACGCCTTCCCTCGGAGCTCCGCCCCCCGTGTCTGAAGTCTGACTCCCCCTCCCAGTCAGGGGTGGTCAGCCGCCCGGCCTGGGGGGGGGGCCCTCACCTGGTACGAGAGGCCCCTGACGCGGTCCCCGTTGACGGCCAACAGGACGTCCCCCTCCCTCAGCAGGCCGCTGTCGTGGGCCGGTTGCCCCGGGAACAGCCTCTTGATGCGCACCAGGCTGACTCCGCCCGGCAGCTGGGTGATGAAGAAGCTGAAGCCCAGGCCGCAAAGGCTCTTCTTCAGGACCACCTCGTGGCTGTTCTCTGAGCGGGGGAGGGGGGGTGGAGAGTGTACTGAACAGTCCCGTTTGAATTTGGATTGTTCAAATCTGACCTGCGGTCCAATATTGGCACGTGTGCCGATATGTGAAACTGTTCAAATGAAAGTCTGCATTATTCATGGTTTTGCTGTTGGATAGGAGTATTGAGGGCCTTCCCGAGTTGTACAATAATTCAATTTAAATATGCGTACAGGGGCAGGTTCTGAAGAAAACAAAAAAACAAACACATGCTTGCTATTCCCAATGAATAATTAATGCAACGCTATGAATCATATCGTATAAGGGTTTAAAATGTGATGGCACATCCTCCAGAACAGAGGAGCCCGACCCTCTAAGGTTTCACTTCCTCCGCTCTCAGGACTCCGGCCGGACCAGAACTGTCTTGACAGCAACCACAATGTAGCTGTCAGATGACTCACACTCCCTCTGGGTGTGTGTGTGTGTGTGTGTGTGTGTGTGTGTGTGTGTGTGTGTGTGTGTGTGTGTGTGTGTGTGTGTGTGTGTGTGTGTGTGTGTGGGTGTGTGTGTGTGGGTGTGTCGGGGGGGAGGGGTGTTTATATTTGTGTGTGTGCGGCTGGGAGGGTGGCTGTGGGAGTGTGTGCTTTTGTTTGTGTGCTATGTGTGTGTTTGTGGATGGTTATGGGTGTATGGGGGGGTTGTTAGTGTTTCTGTTTATGATTTGGAGTGGGTTAGTGTATGTGTTGTCTTCGGGTTTGTGTTTGGGTGTGTCTGTGTTTGGCTGCCTATTTATGTGTATGTGTGTGTGTGTGTGTGTGTGTGTGTGTGTGTGTGTGTGTGTGTCTAACTGAGAGTGAGTGTCACTTTGATTACTGTGTCAGGGCCCAGCTCTTACCATCGGTTACAAAGCTGTAGTCCTTGGGCTTGCCACTCAAGGTCGTTTCCATGGGGACGTCGATCTTCATGGCCAGTGATTGGCTATGGGCCAGGGGGGGGCAGGGCGATTCAGACCTGGTATCCAGAACCACCATGGGCTCTCGCTCCAACAGAAGACTCACCACCTACAGGGGAATACACACACACACACACACACACACACACACACCATGTACATGTGTAAATGTCCTATGATGGACACATCAGTAAACTGCAGAACTATTGATGTCTGGGTGTTTTTGTCCCGGCAGTCTGTTCCTCCATGTTGGTTTCATGTTAATGAAGCTCTGAGCCTGAGGACTGTTGAGTACCAGTGTGGTTGATGTTAATCAGCGGGAGGAGTGGGGGGTGAGGAGGTTAAGCTGAGTAGGACAGCTTAGGCATCGGCGCCGTGCGTCAGCCTGACTCAAAGCGCCTTAGCATGGGCTAAAATAAAAACATATGTAGACAGATAACAGGCTGTGTGTTTGTGTGTGTGCACCATGCGTCAATGCTTTTGTCTTGTGTGTGTGTGTGTGTGTGTGTGTGTGTGTGTGTGTGTGTGTGTGTGTTTGTGTGTTTGTGTGTGTGTTTTACCTCTCCAGTCCTCTTCAGGCACTCCACAGCCTGTCGATGAGTCACGCCCCTCAGGTTGAAACCATCAACCTCCAGCAGTCTGTCCCCTGTTACACACACACACACACACACACACACACACACACACACACACACACACACACACACACAGTAGTATTGAGTGTTTGTATGCATGCAGCAGTGTGTGCAGGTCATTCCCTGTGTAATATGTATAGTTTCTGCTCACTGAAGCACAGATAAAATGCCGTAGACAAAGGTTTTATTCTTGCAAATATAACGTAAATTCTATCATTTCCATAAGGTTTCAGTTTATGTATCAGATAACACCATTACAATATACTTCCTGGTTTGCTTAACTTTACAATACGCGATTCAGCGTGTGCTTCCAAAGCATCCGATAATAAAGCCAATGTCCCGTTATGAGCTTGAACCCCCGCTACACTGATGCTTTAGGAGAGGACAGAGGTGGGTGAGGGTCAACAGTAGGCCAAAGGTCAGTGGAAGGAAGTGAAACCTCCACAACGTTCTACTGTTCTAATCGTTTGTCCACAACGTTCTACTGACTGACTTTGTTTACCTATTTGGATTCTGGCGTCCAGCTCTGCCGCGCCCCCCGGCACCAGCGTCTTGATGTAGATCCCTCCAAAACGCACGTTGGTGTTTATCCCGCCCTGTGATTGGACAAAGGCATTAGTCATGTGACAGACCTCCTTGTTGCTGCTGTCACTATCTCCAGGCATAATGACGTGTATGCACGTATGTGAAGTTAAGCCTGTTAACGGTATACTCAAATAGACAGATTAACTATATTAATCTCATATAAGGGCTGATATCATCATTGAAATTACTTGAATAACCATTTGTTAGAATTGTTAGGTTTGTTAGATTTGTTAGAGTGATGTACTTCATCGAAGTACATAAAAACAGTTGAGGAACAGTTGTACATGTAAATCATAACCACACACATGTTAGTATCATGTAGTATGTTAGTATGTTAGTAACTCACAGCCACACTTATGCCAAGGCTACCATCGTTCTTCTTTAGCTCCACAATAAGCTGCTCCCCCATTTTGAGACTGCAGATGGAGGGAGATCTGGAACAGGGGCCCTGAAAGAGAGCGGGGAACGATAAGACAAACGTAAACAGGGAGGGTGTGATGCCAGCCACGACTGTTGATGGGTCTGACCGGCGTCGGGGAATAGTCACATCAGGGTCATTCAATCCGATTAATAAATCAATCCATTAAACTGTTTACCTGGTCCGATTCATCCACCTTCACCTTCTGTCAATCAGATTCTTTTAAAGTATATTCTTATTGGCTTTGTGCATCATGATGGACAGGATAGTGAAAAAGGTGATGGGGAAGGTTGGGGTTGAAGAAGGTAGGGATGGAGGGAAGGTCAAACCTGGGTCTCTAGGAGGAATATGGCCTACAGGGTTAGCGGGTTAGTGGGCCGAGCCGTGGTTCTGACCTGGGCGTCCAGTATCCGCACCACGGGGACGTGGAGCCGCCGGCCCAGCTTGGGGGTGGTCATGTTGGACAGGGCCTCCTCCAGCTCCTCCATGGCAGGTCTGAACTCTGTGCTGTTCAGAGTCGTCTGGGAGCCGAAGCCTTTCTCCAGGGCCAGTCCCAGGTTGCTCTGGGTCAGGAAACTCTTACTGTCCTTCAGGGATACTGAGACGCAGGATTAACACATGAGGAATTATTAATGAAAACCCAAAAAATATAGAACACAACTGCAGGTTGTATTGACGCTCGACTGCATGGCAGTAATGAATTTATTTATAATTTTCTATTTTATAATCTTATCTTCTATGCTTGTTATTTCTTTTTGCACGGAGCACCTGGAACGAAACAAAGTCTTCTGATTCTGATTCTAAATCAGTACGTATGAATCTAGGAGCCAGCAGGGTGAATCAGTACGTATGAATCTATGAGCCAGCAGGGTGAATCAGTACATATGAATCTAGGAGCCAGCAGGGTGAATCAGTATGTATGAATCTAGGAGCCAGCAGGGTGAATCAGTACATATGAATCTAGGAGCCAGCAGGGTGAATCAGTTCGTATGAATCTAGGAGCCAGCAGGGTGAATCAGTACGTATGAATCTAGGAGCCAGCAGGGTGAATCAGTTCGTTTGAATCTAGGAGCCAGCAGGGTGAATCAGGAGCGGGTCGTACGTTTGGGCTGGGACACGATGAGCTCCACCTCGTCCGGGCTGGACTGCAGGATGGCGGCGGCGTCGCTGAACGTCACCCCCTCCAGACTGGTTTTATTCAGAGAGATCAGACGCCCCCCTGGAGAACCGAAACACCACGAGGTCACCGTATGATACCTCCTCAAGCTGTACAGCCGGGAACAATGAACAGCTGGTATAAAACGGACTGCGTCTGCATGATCAGTTGTTGCTGAACTACCTGGTCGGATTCTGCCGTCTTTATCCGCTGGGCCCTCGGGAACGATGGAGGCGATGAAGATCCCCAAGTCCAGTCTACCGGTGTTGTCCTCCCCCACGATCACAAACCCTGGGGGGGGGTTAGATATGAGCAGGGGAGGGAACCCAATGTGTGGAACCCACTGTGTGTTTTCTGTGTGACTCAGGAGGTCGAACTGAACGGCTGACGGCAGACTCTCCATGCTCACCGAAGCCTAGTTTGGGATCTTTCTTTATGGTCACGCAGATGATCTCTCTCTCCGGTGGGGTTCTGGTCGGAGTGTCAACTGCGGAAAGGAGTGGTGGGTTAGATCAATGGACAGATGAGTAGAGAGGTGGCACGACAATTGGAGAAACAGATGGTTTACATCGTATGGAGGAAGAGGAGTCCTGTTTCTGGAGAGAGACACTGGACATCCATCTGGGGAAGACATCTGCCGAGCTGCAAAAACCAAAATACTCTGCTTTAAGAAACAATTAATCTGAAAGGTTATAAACATGCTAGGCTAAAATTGTCACTCGCATCTATAGGAAAACACTAGCTCTGCGAACATGGAAAAATTCAAGGACAAGAATACACTAAACAGACGCTATAGAGCAGCAAAACCTCCCCCAGCGCGGTGCTGGTATTGGGGGTGGTGGGGGTTCACCTGGTGCAGCCCTGTCTCTCCTTGGCCTCCCGGGGGTCTTCTGCCTCCGAGAGCTCCTTGTTGCTCCCGGACATCAGCCTCTCCCGGCTCCTCTCCCTGTGCAGCTCCCTCTGCTGCCGCAGCCGGGCCTCCAGTTTGGCCGTCAGGTTGTCGCAGGATTTGGACAGGGCGTCCTGCTGGCCGGCAGCCAGCCCCACCATGTTCAGCATGCCCTCTGAGCACGAGATGCGCTTCAGCTCGCTGTTACGCAGGCGGCACACCGCGTCCGCGTACTTCTCCATGCTCTCCTCTGGTCGGGGATCAGGGAGAAGGGAGGTTAGGTTACTATCCCGTCCGTCTGATCCCCTCCTTCCTTTTCCTTTAAAGGGATCGACCTCGAACGTGTTGTCGTTACAGGCGAGGACACATCGAAGGTCGCCTGTAACAACGTTTTGTTTTTGTTTTTGCTAACACTTCATTAGCCGTCATGAAGACATGGCTAGCCTAGCGCCCACACCGTTCAGAGCTGCTAGCACAAAATGGTCTAATTGGATAGAGACGCAGCAGAAGCCTCGAGTCGGCTCAGCAGAAAGCCTCACAAAGGGTTTCTATCTGGCGGGGTATGTCGATGCCTGGTTTAAATCATTAAGAGCCCTCTTTCCCCCTATCTGCGGTTGAAAGTGCCCCCACCTTGCACCGCGCTGTGGTTGAGCTGTCTGGACGCCATCTCGCTGTGGAACTTGTGCTGGGCGGAGCAGAGGTTCAGCAGGTACTGGGCTATCTTGGAGCTCTCCGTCACAAAGCTGTGCTTCTTGCCGCTGGGTCCGCCACACTCTAGGGTCAGCTTCCGCCGCTGAAACCCCCCCCCAGGGCACAACATGATGTAAAGCAGTAGAACCATGGAAGTTTGGAAAACACAACACAGATTTCTTGCATCGTTGCTACCACACACGTCTTAACGAATAGCAGCAGGTTGGTCGTAATTCTAAATCGTGAGTCTGACTTATCGGACCGCCGTGACGCTGCGGTCAGCTGGGAGATGGCGAGAACAGCGTGTCGAGCCGTACCCCTGTGGATATGGAGTCGGTCTCCCTCCAGAGGAAGCGTCTGGTGACCGTGCGGATGTGGTTCTTCGTCTCGTAGAGGACGATCCCCTTGGCGCAGATGCCCAACACCAGCTCTCCCACCACCGGCCTCTTCTCCCGGCCCACGCGGTAGAACATCACCCCGTACTCGGGCAGCTGCTGGGTGATCTGAGAGCGTTGGACAAACGTATCTTTCAGTCAGCGGTCTTTCAGATAACTTTATTTAACTTCCGTAATTTACAAGATGTCCCTGATTCTGCCAGCCTCACATCTTATCATCTTATCGCCTTATCATCACGGTCAATGTATCAATAGAATCTGTCTTTATCAGGCCTAGTAAACACTCCATATGCTCTGTACTCTTTACCCTTTGATTGTATGTACCTGTGAGTGTTTTAGATTCCTTTTATGTGTGTGAGATATGCGTGTGTATATATTTATGTATATTCTGCTACTGGATGCCTACAATTTCCCTATGGGATGAATAAAGTACCAATCAATCAATCAATCATAAACATCCTCACTAAGGCTGTTCCAAACCTCGGCGGTATACGTGTGTTTGTTTATGAGCGCAGGTATGACGGAGACGGCTGCCCCCGTACCTTGAGATACTCAATCTCGGCCTCCTCATGCAGCATCTGGGCGTGGCGTGCGTGGAGCCGCGGTAGTTCTTCCTTCAGCGTCGGCAGAGCCATCGTCTCCAGCATCCTCTTAGAGACGTAGTGCTCTGGTTGGTAGTAGCTCTTACCGTACAGCTGCCAGACACAACAACAACAGACGGGTTTGAAGGAAGTGGAGTGATAATCATATCAATGGCACAATCATCTACTTTATTCAATCAATTATATTCCTCTCTAAAACTATTTGGCAGTGGTTAGGGGTTCTCTCTGAGGTCACTCAGGCTAAGTATGAATGCATTGATGTTATTGTTAGACGCTTTGTATAAAATCACCCACTTGAAATATATAACGATAATACAATAATATAATAATCAATGTCATGCTGATGTCTTGGTTTTTTAGGGTTAGGGTTGGGACTAGGTGTTGTGGTTAGGGTAAGGCTTATGTGTTAGGGTAAAGGTTAGGCATAGGTTTATGATAAGTTTTAGGGTTAGGGGTTTTGTTTAGCAATGGTACCTCTGGCATGTAATCCCCAAACTCAGCCTGCAGGGCGAGAGCAGCCAGGAACATGCCTGTCTCCTCGTTACAGTGCAGCCTGTCTTCCAAGATGTCTTTCCTCATCTGCAGGAAGTACTGGTGACGAGTCAGTCTGTGTCTTGGACCAGAAAAACAACACATCTAATGAAAAACCCTCATCGGTTTTAACATGCAAAACGTGACTTTAAACTTGGCATCAAATTACAATCAAGATCATAAAATAATTGTACTTACAAAACGAAGGAGATATCGTCCACATAGAATTTCACTCGTAAAAACAATGCAAAGGTGGACAACGGCATTTTCTTCCAATATTCTGGGGCGACTTTCGATATTTTGATCTCGTGATCCAAAAAAAAATATTCATCATCTGTTAAAATATAAATATTAGGCACAATGATGAGACAACATTTACGAAATGATTGATTTGAATCAGAGCAAACAATTGCCATATAACATCTCTAAGTATGTGATTGTTTATAAAGTACATCCAGTATAGCTTAATGTTTTTACTTTGCCTATGATCTGTGGATCACTTTACATGTATGCCAAAGTTCTACAGCATACTACACAATAATATATATATATATATACATAAATATACATATATACAGTATCTTGGTAGTACATGCTCATGCTTTTTAATATATTCATATATTAACTTGTATGTACAACTTGAACTTGAAATGTATTCCAGCATTCAACATTCAAAGGTTCAAGTGCATGTATAATTGTACATACATTTTACACTTCCTAGATCAATGCATAAACACACAAACAAGGCCGCAGCCTTGTGATAAACCATTACCATCTAGGAAGGCAAGGCCAAAGTAGAAGTGTTCCACCAGGTTTGCATGGGCCACCACCATGTCAAACACATCTCTGGCCCTGGACTTAAGGTCGCAGCGCACCACTACACACTGGGCATTAGGCAGCGTCACATTCACCTCCCGCTGGGACGCACACGAGCGGCCCTTCTTCGACTGAGGTGCACACACACACACACAAAAACACACACACACACACACACACGCACACACACACACGCACACACAGACAAACAGACACACACATGCACACGTGTACACAAACACATACGGTAACAAACAAACACAAGCACACGCACGCACACACACACAAACACAAGCACACACACAGGCACACAAATTCATACCGAAACATACATACAGGCAGACAAGAACACAAAATCACACTGTTGCATAAGTCATGCAAAAAGACAAGAACAACAGAAGATAATGATGAAATCAAAGCTTACAACCAAGACAATACTACCAATATTAAGACACACCAACAACACATCCATATAAACAAAACCGTTGTTTTTTTTACGTAGAATATAAGACTAGAACACAAGAATACAAGATAAGAGGCATGGGGGGGAAGAGGAGCTGAACTGATAAATATAATGTTTTACCACGATGGATCCAGGCAGCTCTAGAACAGTCTGTTGTTGTTCGTCTGTCATTCTGAGGAACTCGGGACCCAGCGCCTGATGAGACACAGGGCACATGAGCTGGCTCTGTGGACATCAACCACGGTACCCTCTGGTGAACATCCGCCGAGCTGACAGTACTGGGGCTGATACACTGTGACCCAACACCCTCACTGGGATCCGCTCTGTTCTCCATCATTGACATTGAAGTGAATATATATATATATATATATCGATTTAGAGTACGTTGCTGACGTCACTGCAGGGTCAGCTCTCCTGTTGTTTCACCTTCAGAAAAAAATACCTTTATGCCCGATGCTCAAAAACTAAAAGTTCTAGTTCTCCACATAAAATATTTAATAAAATACAATAACCTGGTTTCTTCTGAAACCCCTCTAATCTAACTGCTAAAAGAACCCAAAACACCAGTGGTTGTAGTTCACTATGAATAAAAACAATAAGGACACAGTCGTTGATCCAGGGAAATAATCCCAACATATAAAAACGCTCATAGCATCAGATCCCCGCGTGTCATAACGCACACCAACACACACCTTGAGAGAGGAAGGTTCCTACCTTGGCTTTCCTCTGGTTGAGGCTGAGCGAGGACTCGCTGAAGGTGATGGAGGGACTGTGTGTTCGGACCGAAGCCTTGGGGGACATGTCCTGATGGGGACTACGACAGAGCCAGCTGCTGGTGCTGTCCCTTTGACGGACGCCACGAGGGAACCTGTGTGGGGGGGTGATGGAGGAGGAGGGCGGGGCTGTGGTTGTGTGATAGGTCCTGGGACAGGATGGGAGCTTTCTACGTTCAATATGACATATATTTAAATATCCACAGCGAAGCCTTTACTAGCCGAAGGAGCGACTACTATTGCTACCTGACCTCTTTCTGACGCCCTCGGTCAATTCACACTTTACCACCAAACTAGAGAGAAACTAGTGAGTCTGATTATGATCACATTTGTTCATGCAATTGTACGTCCCTCTCACTGTCCATGTTGTTTTGCTGGCACCAACGACTTTCTATTATTTTCAAGTAAGATAAAGGCTGAATGGACAAAGTGTGTGTGTGTGTGTGTGTGTGTGTGTGTGTGTGTGTGTGTGTGTGTGTGTGTGTGTGTGTGTGTGTGTGTGTGTGCGTGCGTGTGTGTGTGTGTGTGTGTTACCTGTCTAAAGAAGAGGGGTACAGAGGGATGGGGGAGCTCCTGGGTCGGTGTCTCCACGGTCGCGGGGGTAGACTCCCTATGAATGAATGAGACGGACAAAGCCACGATGAGCACATGAATAGCCCGGCAAGAACACACGACTAGCCGCGAGGAACGCTGGACTACCTCTGGTGAACACATGAATAGATGTAATGGATGCATGCTAGCCGTGGTGAACACATGCCAGCATGCAGCTCGGTGAGCACATGAATGGCCTCGCAATAACACCATCCAGCTTGCCGAGCCATGAAGAATGCACGATAGACCATGGGGGAACACATGAGACGCCATGGTGAACACATGAATGGCCTAGCAAGAACAACTGTAGTCAGCACCGAATGATCTACTATGATTTATTTTTAGATGTATGATATTCAAAAGAATGCCATAGACATTTAAAAAGATATCTTCCCTCTAGCCCTTTGTCCTGGGGGCAGCTGTGTGGGCTCCTGTGAAGCACCTGGGGTTTGCCTTCCTCTAACACAGGCTTACCTGACTTTGAGTCAGAGTCTGTTGAGTATCTTCTCCCTTCTGCCGCAGAGCCGTCGCTGAAATCAGCAAACTGCCCCCTCCGCCCTGTCAACAACAAGCAGGTAACGCCAGCATGTAGAAGGGGAACGGCGCCGGGCGCAATAACTCATCCATGGTCGTCCTTCGCAGAGACACTGAGGTTTCTGTGACAGAATCCTGGCTAGGGGAGAGGTTAAGCTAAGCGACTAAAATGAGTGCTTGATATACTGGCTGTCCAAGTATCTTAATCCGCGCCCGTCTTTAGGGTAAAGCCTTAATCCTATTGACCTGCACCCAGCCTTTGGTCCAGACAACAATGCCTATTAGTCTATGACAACTTCACTGAATCTAGTTTTTTTTATCAACCGATGTTGAGGTGCATGCTACAGTAAATGGGTTAAGCAAGGGAGCAAGGTTTTCGTTGAATGAATCGCGGAAGGAATAAAATACTTGAGCCATCGCTAAACATTTCAAAGTTTGTTTGCACATTTTTGTGATTGTTCGTATTGAGCCAATATGGATTTCTTGATATTCCGTCTGTACTCATTTTATGACACAAGTGGACACCTCCAGCAACCTTTTGCACAAAACGTTTCAAAGTGAATGTTTATATCACACTTCAAATGATTGAGATTGATGTTTAGATTGTGCACAACAAAGCTATGATGACGGCATTTATGTGACAAATCAATATGATGTTTTTACAACACACTTACAACTGCTAAGAATGGAGCCAAAGATATGAGGACATGAGGACATAAGTCAAACTTGCTTACAGATATGCATTGCACACACAGCCCCTCAAGCAAAGCATTCGGTTGGCTCTTCCTCTGAGAACATACATCGGATAATGAAATACTAGATACAGCTAGTTTAACCAGCAGCGCTCAGACACAACACAGTGACTACAGTGGGTCTCTAGAGACTGGGGGAGTCTCACCGTGAAGCCGCTCTCTGATCATCTGGCTCCTGCCGCTCAGAGGGACGTTGCTGTCCGAGAGAGAGCCGTGGTCCAGCTGCAGAATGAAGAAACGATAGGCTGGTCTTCAGTATCTCTTACTGACTGACTGACTGACTGACTGACTCACTTTATGGCCTTTCAGTGGTCCTGACCACTAAAAGGCGTTCAACTTTTGTGATACATTATTTGTAGTGGCTAGAGGGTAGATGAACAGCCTATTCTTAATTATAATATTAGGCTGAAAAACACCATCTGACCAACACCATCGATTCATTGGAATTACATTTCTTTGGAATGGGTTTTGATTGCATGGTCTTGACTCCAATGGCAATTGTAGTTCCAAGAGAAGAAAGCAATTCTCCTACGATGATGACGTATGTCATATCCTCCTGCTTACGCTCATTCTGATTTGGACACACATGAAGTCGACCAAACAGAAGATGATATGATATAATGACGGATGCACTCACCGACTCATGAAGGACCTCATCCACCAGCTGACGGATGACTTTGGAGGGAGGGGGCAGGAGCGTGGTCTTGTTCTGAGACTCACAGGCCTCCAGGATGGAGTTCAGGTTCAACCTGCGGTGGACCAGGTCCTCGCACATGCTCAGAAGGAGGCCGTTCAGGTTGTCACTCAACTGAACAGGCTGTTGAACGACCAGAGTCCCGGGTCATTAATGAGTACAAAGTAATGCATCATTACTGTGTGATACTGATTACTGTGTATGCGCGTATGCCCGTATGCGCGTGCGTGCGTGCGTGCGTGCGTGTGTGTGTGTGTGTAAGGACCCGACCTGGTTCTGAGGTAGGTGATAGTCGACTGACCAGTACAGAGTCATTCCCAGGGAGTACACCAGCATCTGAGGAATGATAGAAATCCACCAGTGAGTAGTGATATACAGCTTACCAACGTGGGGCGGGGGGGCCCTAGATCCAGGGGCCACCCCCTAGATCTAGGGGGTGGCCCCTGGATCTAGGGGCTACCATGCTAGGAAAGTGCTTTCTTGGTAATACCAAGACAGCACTTTCCTAGCATGGTAGCCCAGACAGATGCACTTTTGGAAACGTATTAATAAATTAAGTTATTGGCTGTAAATAATATCCATCAGATGACCATGGTTTCATTCTTTTTTTTTTTCAATTTACTCGCTCAATAAATTAACAGAGCAGGACAGCTAAATCCCGGCTGGATAGTAACTCTCGCTGTGTAACCACCAGGTGGCATCTTTGCGCCCGTTACTCACTCACATGATGACAAATCCTGCAAATGTGCAGGGATGATTACACTGCTGTATCCTTCCCTCACAACAACATGGAGGTCAGAACACAGATTCACCAATTCAACACCAAACGCGTCTACAACTGGGATCAGGCAATTCAAACATGCCCCCTCCCACAATCACTGTATAGGACTAGTCTATAGTGTCAACCACATTTCTAGGTATTGTGTGTGTGTGTGTGTGTGTGTGTGTGTGTGTGTGTGTGTGTGTGTACGAGTATGTGTGCGCGCATACATGTGTGGGTATAGATGTGTGTGTTTGTGTGTATGCGCATGTGTGTGTGCATGTGTGTCCGAGTATGCGTGCGTGTGTGTAGATGTGTGTGTCTGTGTGTGTGCGCACTGACCCGCTCTATGGCAGGCTTGGCTGAGCTGGCACGACCCTGCAGCATCTCTGGAGCGGTGAAAGTTGATACCTCATCGGACAGCGCACAGTTCTTGAACGCCAAGGTACCCGTGGCGGACAGCAACAAGGAGCTGGGGCTGATGATGTTGTAGATGCTGTTGTTACCTGATATTTAAATAAATAAACACAGAAACGAAAGAAGAAAGCATATGGTAAGAAAAAATATGTCAGCCTTTTTTTCTGCAGGAATGTTGTGTTTACGCAGAAGAGGACATGAATTTATGTAGACTATAATGGCAGACTAGGCCTATTTCATTCATTTTTGCCGGGCTTATCCATCTTGATTGGGAGGGGCGTTTTGCAACGACAGCGCGCGCGCCATACCCCTGTAGGACACATCCACGAGGGACTCTGCAGTGCCCATCAGCAGCGACCACACCTCCTCCTCCACTAGAGGGCCCCCTCGGGCCTCCAACACTTCCGCCAATGTGACAAATGTGCTGCTCATCCCGCACCGTCTTTGCGCACGCCTGCAGGAGGTAAAATGGCACAATATTCAATATACAGAATAAGCTATTTATACGATGAATAGTTACGTATGCTACTTTCATTTTTCAACCAAGGCAGTAGTAGTAGTGCTGTAAATACATATTACAAGTCTTATTTATTGATGACAGTCATATGCACCTCCAACACCCATATTCTAGCCTTCATTTAGGTCCTTCTTATGGAACCGCAAGCTTCTTATCCCGTTTTTCGTTGTAGTTCCACCCCACCCAATCTTTCATCTACAACTCCAAATACAAATGTCTCCCATCTTAAAGAATACTGTTCTATTTCTCTGAAACAATCTACGTCGTGTAGTTGACATCTTCGGTGGGCGTTTCTTAAAAGATGAGGGAAAAGCCTGGCCTTTGTAATCTTCCTCTGATTGATTTGATTCCCTCAGTCTCTCTCTCTCTCTCTCTCTCTCTCTTGCTGTTTCACTCTCTCCCTGTCCTGCTGTTTTCCTTTCTCCCTGATCTCCCCCGCTCTCTGTCTTACTGTTTCTGTCTCTGTCCCTTTCTCTCTTTCACCCTCCCCCTCCCTCTCTCTCTCCCTCTCTCCCTCCCTCCCTCCCTCTCTCTCCCTGCCCCACTTGTTTCACTAATAGGCTTTCTGTACCCAGAGCTGGGTGGGATCCACTGGTCACAGTTCTAGGTGTGATTCTAGCACAGCAAGCTGGTCGCGTGTGATCCCGGCTCAGGATTTATAGGTGTGTACATACAAGATAAGGTGGAGATGCAAGGATCCCATTGGACAGAGGAGTATTTGAATAGTAGGCTGAGATAATTGTGTTGAAATGTGTTCAGATCAGACACAGCACATCTAAGATTAAACAAGGGTGTTTGTAGATTTGAAACCCCAATCTAATTTCCCCCTCTGATATTTGCCAATAGGCCTCTAGACAAACTACAGCGGTTTGTGTGGTCTATTAGGTCCAAAAGCAAGCATGACAATAACGCACAACAAATTAGGCAGAACATTGCTAATACAAATCAAGGTGGCCCAAGAGGCTATTTCCATCTGCATTGGCTACTTCCTTTCAACTGAATAAGCTAGTCAACATTATGGCCAATTGACAATAGGCAGTTCCCTATTTAAGGTCCACACTACAAGGGATGCTATTCCACTAAACAGATTTACTCAAAGATGCCAGCTTACTTTCTTCCAATTGCAGGCCTATGTTAAACCAGAGGTGGAGCATTTGATAGGCAGAATAGTGTTATAAGATGTCTAGATGTCTATATGAGTAGAGTAAGGCCTAAATAAGCCTGACCCATAAAACACATTGCAATCACGATTCCTACGGTGGTCTGTAATTATGTTAAAGAGGATGGGATTGTAACCCTAAAGCTTCTACACACTATGTACTAAAAAAGTTATAAGCGGTTTAAGATGCCACTTCACAGGGACATGATACCCATGGCACTGGGAAGATTTGCACTTTAAGCACTATGAGAACTCCCACGCCATTATATTAGTATTATTCAATCGACCATGTGGCAACGGTTGTTATCCGCATTTATCAGCCACCGACTGCCGAGGATCCATCCCAGACCATCCATCCCCACATTCACTAGTAGTCCATTACATTCCACTGACAGGCGAACCACTAGAGGTGGGTTTCCACGTTTTACAACCACATTCTCCATCATGTCTACGCGTACACCTGAATCATGTTCTGTCATTCACACGCCGGTGCAACTAACACATTTTTATCCAAAAGGATTGTTTACATTGAGTGTTGGAATGAGATACGAACACACAACATAACACAAGACGAGACGACCGTAAGGATTTCACCAGCAGCCTACAGCGTGGCATACACGAGAAAACTTTAGTAGAAATACTGCAGTCAATTACCCATGTTACACAGTCCTAATCCGTTTGACGCTGAAATGTTATCTGTGACTATGCTTCCCCCCACCCCCCACCCAATTCATTTTACACATATGAATAGCAGGCGGCAGTTTCATCCTCATCGCTCCACTTAGCAGACTAGACATTTCTCAGAGCTAATGGCTAATGAGTAGCTGGCTAAGGATCTTTTACCTCGTATCATACGTAGTGTATGTGAAGAATCCGTGTGTGTGTGTGAGAGAGAGTGTGCGTGACGGTGTGTCTCTTCACTGCTCCCAGCTTTGCTCCAACATCCTCCGGATCACTCCATGCCGTCTGGCCGCTTCTCCATAACGGCTGATTCACGCTCGCAGGTAATTCATGATTCCACACATCAATGGTGTGTGGCGTCCTTCCACATACGCGAACACGGGCAACCTTTGCTGTTGTCAACTATTCTTAGGCGTAAGGCTCTGAACACATAATTGGATTAAACTCACACTCGAAACCAGCGACAGGTCAGGCGAGCAAGCCACCAAGAGCTGTTTGGTTGGTGACAGATCTCCTCCAAGTGCTACCAATGTACCTAATCCGTGTGATGCCTAACAAGGTCCATTGGTACACGAGTAGGGCTGCGCGACACAGGAGCGGTCCTGTCCAGAGGCCTGCTTGAAGAACAAAAACATCCGAGCAAACGAGTGGATATTGTAGCCTGTGTGCATATAAGGCTACTGTCCCATAATGATCATAACGATCCGGGCTCTCTTCGAACAAGGGGTAAGGAGCTGTAGTCTTGCTGCAGTAGTCCTACTTCACGGGACATATCCATTCCGAGCCCAGGTATATAGCATGCGCCGTTTTTCCTCGTATTGCCCCCGAGGTATCTACGCCGCTCCTTTCACGGGATAAGAATAAATAAATAAATACATTTAAGTACCGTTTGTGGGCGCAACTGCAACCTAAATTATTCAGCTTCAAGTTAAAGCAATTTATACAATGCCCTTAGTCATTCTGATCAGTCTTTGCAGTGCATGGATTTTCTGGAAACCGTCCTTGTAACCTGCGATTGTGTTGAACTCTAGGTGGTAGTCTATAGTAAGAAATAGCTTAGCGTATAGTTTTCTGCAGTCTGTGCATGTTGTGGGCAGCTGCGATTAGCGCCCTGATAGGTATGGCCACAATAACCTTAATGTGGGACTGGGTTTACAAATATTTGGGGGAATTTGCAAGGGTACAAAAATGCAATATTAGTATTTTGATGCATTATTAGTATTATGAAATCCTGATCAGTAAAGCTTTGTGGATTTTATTTTTTAAATAATAGTTGATGATGATGGTGATGGAGATGATTATAGGGTTTTTTTTGTGTTTTCTTTGTGACCTGCAGTGTACTGAATTATTGGTAGAGAGAAGCTGTGTTTTATGGAGTGTTCTGCAGAGTGGTTACGGCATTAAAATGTATATTATAGAAAGAGGGACTGTCAGAGCAGAGTGGTTCAGAGTAGTATAGTAGTATAGTAGTGAAATGTGACTGTATAAGTAGATGTATAGTATTAATAGTCATAGTAGCCTAGTACATTCATACTGGTAATAGTCATAGTAGTATTGTAGTTGTTGTAGTCTGTAGTCAAAGGACCATTATGAGTAGTAGTAATATAGTAATAGTAGTATCAATAGTGAAGTAGTAGTAGCAGTGGCAGACGTCGTTTGCAGTGATAGAAGTAGTAGTCGTAGTAAAGTAGTAGTATAAATAATTAGCGTTGATCTAAAAGTAATATGGTAATATCAGTAATCAGGCTAATGTTAGCCTGATCGTTGATCTAAAGTAGTATGCTCTAAACAGCATATCACTTTTAGATTTACACTAATACTATTACTACTGGCCTACTGCATTGCTACTACCTTCCAGTTTGCCAGGTGTTTGACCTTTGTGAATGGTTATGGCTCACAGGTTAGTATACAGGTTAGATAGATAGGTGATGAGTGGCCTCCAAAACACAAAGAAAAACAATTTGGCAAAATGTGCTTTCTAATGCTTCACGTTCAATAAAAGAAAAAGACATGAGGTAAGTTGTGATCCAGAAGGCACGACAATATTTTCTGTATATTTTATCAAACAGTTTATTTCGATTTTCTGACCATGCGCCAAACAATGACTTTAGTAGCAGTTAATAGCCCATTATAGACCCTATAAAGCCCTAGAGCAGACAGACAGACAGACAGACAGACAGACAGATAGATAGGATAAAGTGAGTGTTGCATAATAACATAGAAACCCAGAGAGACACACAGACACATATATGGATAAATATCATTGTTAGACAGACAGCCATATAGATAGATAGATGGATAGATGGATAGATGGACAGACGGACAGAAAGATAGAGTGTTGCATAATAACATAAAAACCCAGAGAGACACACAGAGACATATATATGGATAAATATGATTGTTAGACAGACAGCGCTATAGATAGATAGATAGATGGACGGATGGACAGACGGACAGATAGATAGATAGATAGATAGATAGATAGATAGATAGAGTGTTGCATAATAACATAGAAACCCAGAGAGACACACAGAGACATATATATGGATAAATATGATTGTTAGACAGACAGCCATATAGATAGATAGATGAACAGATATATAGAGCCGATCCATCGATCGACCAATAGATAGACAAGACCGATGTGATAGAAATGGGCAAGCGTCGGTGGGTGTGTCGCCGCTGATGACGTAGCAGGGTACGCATGCCCTCTGCAGACAGCGCGTACGGCCTGCTGTCAGGCAATGGAAACGTAGCCACTTGAATCTAGTGAGGTCATGTTTTCGAGCCGAACAACGGACTAAAAATATATTTGCAGACGTTAAGCCAATTTATTTGCTTGAAATAAGATAGCGGTGGTTAATCGAACCGTGGAGAAAGCAGTGCTCACCTTTGACGACAGAGGTAAGACCCGGATCGCTGCCTCTTGGACATGCATTGTTTCGCGGTGGGGGAGGGTCGTGTGTGCATGCTACCGTTCCATGCATTTGTTGTCTAGTGGGGTGTTAGCGTTACAGCCTTTATAAAATATGTTCGTTTCACGACAAATAAACGTTGTAGTGAGTTAGTATCACGACGTGTTCGTGTCGTGGGGCAGTTGTCGGCGTGTGGGTTTTGGCAGGCCATAATGTAGCCTAAAATCGATGGGAATTGGCTAACTTCATAATATCATAGCTGTCTTTCATTAACATACGTCTCCGAATCGTTCAACTGGTATAGGTGTCGACATTCAGGCACTGTAATCTGTTATGAAGCTGCGATTATATACATATAAATAATAAAAAAAATACATTTTTCGTCCATTACGTGTGTTTATCGGAAAGGGTCGTGCAGCCAAGGTTAAGGCATTCGCACAGAATGTTAGGTCGGTATTGATCCCCCCCACAGCAATGTTGGTCCATCAGGGCTGTTGGAGATGTACAACTGCACTGCCATTACTTTGATTTCCATGTCGGCCGTGTTAATTATCATCGACCATAAAGATGGGCAGACTGAAATCCTAATTTCGCTGTGTGGAAATATTTTGAATTCCAGAGTAGAAGTCTATGCAGGTCGGTCAAATAATAAGGGGATTTCATAGGCCTCTAGGATTAAGTAATTCAAGCGATTACACACGGCATGTTTTCATGTCGGATGTTGGAACAACACAAGACATGTTTATTAGTAATATAGGGTTAATGACTACACATGATCATTATCATCATGCCTTAATAAGTGCGCTGTGAGCGTCTATTTTGTAAACCCATGATTAGGCCTAGCAAGCCGGTGTTGACACTGCATAGAGGGCCCCTCCTGTTCGTTGTTTCTGCTCCTGATGAATACAACAATATTTAGATTTATCACAGCAGGCCCTGTTCTGTATTTATTACCCCCGCCCCCCTCCTCACGTTGTATTGACAAGATCCAGACATTTCACTTGCACTTACTCTGCCATTGCTGCGTTGGTAAGCAACTACTGGGCTTTTTCCAATACCGGTAATTAGTTGAGAGAATTCTGTTTATGCAGCAGAATATTCAACTCGACCACAACGCATGTTCTGCAGCTGTGGTTGTATGGAGAAAAAGGCAATAGGAGTCTTTAATGAACTATAGTGTAATTTATAAGAAGGCCATCCAAACATTATATCCCACTCAAACATTATCATGAATATTATTACATTATTGGACAATGCTTAAAGGGACACTGTGTAGGAATTCTCCCATCTTGGGTTAAAATAGTATTTTGCATTGAACGTTTTTTGAATTTGCCGGTCAGGTTGCCTTTTTAATTCCTTTTTTTCGAGGATTCTTTCTCCTGTGGCGTGGCATAAATATGATCTTGCATTATGAAGGAAATGCAGGCTTTTAAATTTGCCGGGGCAGTGCCAAGCTTGTCTCACTGAGGTCCTCCACGTTTCACACCGGCTCTAAGCCGTAGGTAGAACCATGTAGTGCTAAATGTCCCTCTCGGACGTTATAGTTTTTCATAGTCCGGAAGGACATTGAAGCCTTCTTAGGACTTACCCATTCAACGTAATACAGATAAGAAATTCATCGCTTAGGAGGATAAAACAGATTATTTGCAGAGGCAATTTTACAGCAATGAGGATATATTTATGAATGAAGATATTAATTTAGCTAATTCATTACTTAAAATGACACAGTGCAGTGTCCTTTTTTAAAGGCTATGGACAGTGTCCCTTTAAAGGGACACTGTAACGTTTTAAGTAATGTATTACCTAAAATGAATGTCTTCATTTATAAATATGTCCTCATTGGTTTAAAATGCAATAACACAACAATTCAAAATGTACTCCCAAAAGTAGTCACGATCCAACCTTTTTACCTTCATTCGCTGTTAAACAATAAGCTGTGTTGGTGATGGATTGGTAAAGGCGCGTGACGTTGATGTGCAATGTTACATGGTGACAAATGTTGACAAGTGTTCACCCTGGCTGTTACCTTCATCATATGGCCCTTGTCTTGGGATTTGTAGGGCTGCTGGCTTATGTTCATCTCATGTTGCTTGGAGGAATGTTAAAAGCTTTTATAAAGTAAAGGGAGGAAGCAAGAACATTTCCCCCACTCACGGTAGCGGAGCATAGCAAAGGATGGGAGTGCTTGCCAATGTTCGTTCCCTCGTCAATTTGTCTCTAATTGTGCTTTAGTTGTGCTTTTTACCCAACACCTGGGTGATCCCCTGGGGGGGGGGCAGCACCAGGGCAATTAAAAGAGCATCTTTCGCAGGGTGCCCTGTCTGCCAGACCCCCCTTCCCGCCCTCCATCCCGGTGTCACTTGACCCAGTTAGCATGTGGCTGTGGAAGTCCTGCTCCAGGGGGAACTGGCCAGCCCGTCCTGGGCCACTGTCCAAACCTCCCAAACACTCGGGCATTAGGCATCATCATCCTCCCTGGCTTTGGTGTCCATCGTGTGACTGAGGCATTCTGCGAGTCGCCTTTCATATGATGAATTGGAACCTCAACCCCCCACCACCTTCTCCAACCACACACGCATATACACACACATATAACCACGCGCACGCACACACACACACACACACACACACACACACACACACACACACACACACACACACACACACACACACACACACACCCCCCGCCCTGCCTCCAGCCCGGCGGGAGCTGGCGGTCCAAGGGTCCCACTGCGGTTAAACCCCGAGAGGGGGACCTGTAGCCCGGCTCGGAGCCATGTGATGTTATGTTCAAATGTTTGGCCGCTCCACCCAGGAGATAGTGCTATCACCTGGGGAGCGCTCTGGACCCCCCCATCTGACCTCTGAGGCTGTGATGACGGCAGTGAAATCTGGACTCATGATGTAATGTCACACAGGAAATTGCGATATGCAATGTGATTGTTATTTTGTTTGTTTTGGTTACTTAGCCTCATAATGAATGGTCTGAGACAAACCCCCTTTGAAGGCAGGTGTATTTATGTAAAATAGATAAAACTGTGTTTTAGACGATGTTCAGTCTGAGTCTATGTTTAAATATTGGTTCATTTTCTACCGCACAAAGTGGCATGTGACGCGTGGGCTTATTTATCACACTGTATATTTTATTAAAATGTAGTCTTCAGCTAAAAATATTGCGATATCTCATTCATACAATCATTGGCACAGCCTTGCCAACGTCTTATTTATTTATTTTGTGTTCCTCCCCCACCCCCTTCTTTTTCACACAGAGGAATCTTTTGGATGCACAGAAAGCATTAATAGAAGATTTCACCATGAACAAAAACAAGAGAGAAAAAGAGTTCTACAGCATAGATGTTGGGGATTCAACGTTTACAGTTCTGAGGCGGTATCAGAACCTCAGACCTATCGGCTCTGGAGCGCAGGGGATCGTGTGGTATGTGTTCCCTCTCCTCCTGCTCATCTATGTATCTGGAGGTTGTGTACTGTATGGGAGTGAAGCCATATAAATATTTTAGCATCAAGTATAGTATAGTATGTCTTGCCTTGCTTAGTGCAGATGTTTTCTCGGGCCTTGACGTTTTTCTGTTGTAGTTTCATTTGGGATTTTGGATTATCTTCTTCAAGATGTAAAATACCATTCTGAAACAACAAACCCTCCGTCTAGTTCCCTTTTGTGTGTGCGTCTTTCTTCGTGCATTGTGTGATTCTTTGCCGCTCTGCTCTGCAGCTCTGCATACGACCAAAACCTTGAACGAAACGTTGCCATCAAGAAGCTGAGCCGGCCCTTCCAGAACCAGACCCACGCCAAGCGGGCCTACAGAGAACTAGTTCTAATGAAATGTGTCAATCACAAAAATGTAAGTGGAGAAAGATGATGTTATGGATGAATAATTCAGTCATTGTAGTTCATGATGACCCAGTTACCCTGATGCATGTTTTCCTCTCTCTATAGATCATCGGTTTATTACATGTATTCACTCCACAAAAAACATTAGAAGACTTCCAAGATGTGTAAGTAGCCATATACTGCATATGTTTAGTGAATGTTGACATCTATGCTCATCCATATGTATATAATATGTTATACATAAATGTCAAAGTAAAGTATATTTTAAAGGACATCCATGAGAATCTCACAGGGCATCATAGGCTTAAATCCAGTAGAATAACCTTTAGGATGGGATGGAAATAGCCCTCCCCCCCTGTGTGTGTGTGTGTTTGTGTGTGGGGGGGGGGGGGGGGTTCCGCTTGCGTGTATGTGTGTGTGTGGTCACACATGCACTGTTGTGTCCATGCCCCTCTATGTGCACTGTATGTCCTTAGTCTTGTCCCAGATCTATCTGTACATGGCTCGGACACCGTTCTGAGTGTGACCTGCGCCTCCAGGTACCTGGTGATGGAGCTGATGGATGCCAACCTGTGCCAGGTGATCCAGATGGAGCTGGACCACGAGAGGCTGTCCTACCTGCTCTACCAGATGTTGTGTGGCATCAAGCACCTGCACGCTGCGGGCATCATTCACAGGGTACCCCTTTACCTTCAGGGTATCCCTTTACCTTCACACTCTGACTGGCATTAGGATCATACTCTGGGTACCCCTTTACCTTCACACTCTCACTGGCATTAGGATCATACTCTGGGTACCCCTTTACCTTCAGGCTCTGACGGGCATTATGATCATACTCTGGGTACCCCTTTACCTTCAGGCTCTGAAGGGCATTAGGATCATACTCTGGGTACCCCTTTACCTTCAGGCTCTCACTGACATTAGGATCATACTCTGGGTACCCCTTTACCTTCAGGCTCTGAAGGGCATTAGGATCATACTCTGGGTTCTGAGATGGATAAGTAATTTGCTGGCAGAAGAATCGGTCAAGGCGTTTGATCCCACTTGTGTTAAAGTGCCTGCTAGCGTGTCAGCAGTAACCTAGCATTGTTCTAGCATATAGGCACTAGTACGTTCCATGTGTGAGCAGCAGTACTTACTTGGTGATGAAATAAAAAAATGTATGTGTCTTTTTTTGATAATAATATTTGAAATTAGGTTAGCACTAGCAGAAGGGCTTCATGATTACCTAGATTAACTGTCGGCTCCAGAAGCCATTCTGCAGCCTCTCTGTGAGCGTCCATCTGCACAGAGGATCTGAGTATCAGAGCCGGGTCAGAGGTGTTCGTACCATGTAAACATGGTCCACCATTTCAATTCTTTATTCATTGTTTGCATAAAAACAGTTCATATACTAACAGTCAAATCAAAAGTATTTGCTTTAAGGGCACCTCTGAAAGCTGTGAGTTTTGTTCGTCAGTATTTGTACGTTACAAATACGTATTGTGTGATCCTAGCTGGTGCCTTAACTACCAAACACTATTTCTGACGCCTTGGAAGAGCTGTGCACACTGCACAGTTGTGGCCAGTTGATAGACAGACATAGGAAGGAAAGAGTCTTCACATGCAAGTAGCTTGGCCCATTGTGTGTGTGTGTACATAATATATACTCAAGGTGTTTTAGCTGAGGCAGACACAACTGCAAAATGACCCCACAGCAAAAGAAAAAAAGAATGCCGGAAATTCTCCTTCAGAAAACGTGCTGGAACTTATTGACGTATCGAGCTCCGTTTCACCATAAAGTAATTTAAAACCCCCAGGAAAAACAGCGGTGACAGAACAGACTGCATCAAGCGGGAGGCGGTGGACCACGCTCCGACGAGACCGTCGTATTAGTATGTCAAGCATTCGGGGGTCGATGTTTGTAGAGCTCAAACACCGAGACTTGTGCGAGGACTCTCACATTGGTGCGGCCGCAAACTGCATCAAATCAGTATGCATGTCATCACACTGGCCTCCCACACAAAGAATAACAAGATGGCAGACAACAACCTCCTTTTTATTTACCTTCCTAAATAAATCCAGCCTCCTCTAGCTAGAACGCTAATGGACTCAGGGAAGTTGCACAGTATTTTCAACCCGGTTGTGTGTTTTCTCTAGGATCTGAAGCCCAGCAACATCGTGGTGAAGTCCGACTGCACCCTGAAGATCCTGGACTTTGGTCTGGCCCGGACCGCCGCGACGGGTCTCCTGATGACCCCTTACGTGGTCACGCGCTACTACAGGGCGCCGGAGGTCATCCTGGGCATGGGCTACCAGGCCAACGGTCAGTATCTCCCCCTCTCCCAGCGCATGATGGGGGGCTCTGCCTCCCTACATCCCCCTAACCTGGATGAGTCCACGGGGCTTTGATTACAAATAACACCGGCCTACTTTCCCTCTCCCTGATTAAAACTCTGTGTCTCGTCCTCGGCCGTTTCCTCTTAACACCACACCCACTCAATCAGCTGCAGCGCGCGCCCTGCGCCTGTGAACTAATGGGTGTTGTCGGGATATCGTTTTATGTAATTAAGTGTTGATTTTATTTATAGAGCTTGATTTCCCCACTAATGCTAAGTAGCGCTTCCTAACCCGCTGCTGTGGCTCTCTCGTTCCCTGGGCTCGCCGCGTTCCACCCGTCTAGTGGACATATGGTCTGTGGGCTGCATACTGGCAGAAATGGTCCGCCATAAAATCCTCTTCCCGGGAAGGGACTGTATCCTTGCGCCTTTTTTAAAGATAATTATCTTCCTAGAGAATCTTGACGCCGTTAATGTTCTCCTGGGTCTCTGTGGCCCCCGTGCCACTCTGCTGCGCCGCATAGTCTTGCCTGTTCTTTCCTTTTCGATGGCGGTCGATGCTTGGCACCAACACTTTATTACTTGGCAGGCTTGTGGCGTTTGTCATTAACCAGGCCGATATCATTACTCATGTCAGGGCCCGTTTCAGGTCAGGCTCGTCGCCGTTGCGCTGCACCCCCAGACCAACCCTGGTTCCGTTGCTTTCTGTTTTTACCGCTGCGGCGTTCCCACTCCCACTCACTCATCCTCGGCTGATTTCCTTTGATTCATTCACATTTGTTTTGCATGACGTCCATTGTCCCTCATTGCCATCATCTCCTCTTGTGTCCGTCTTATTTTGTGTTTTGTTTATTTTTTTCTTCCTTTGCCCTCATCATCTGCATGCTGCATGCCACCCCCCCCCCCCACCCATCCCCCCCGTCATCCCTCCTCTGGGCGGCAGTGGATGTGTGGTCAGTGGGCTGCATAGTGGCCGAGATGATCCGGGGTAGCGTCCTGTTCCCCGGCTCTGACCGTATCCTTCCCCGGCAGCGCGTGTCACTTCCTGTTTGAAGTGAGCCCACGCACCATCTCACCGCCATCTGTTATGAAGCTCTGGTTTGATCCCAGTCCCATAAGCAACCTCCCATACGTCATACCTCCCATACCATCCCATTCCATCCCATTCCGTCATTTTGCCCTTTTTACACTCATCCTACATAGCTGTCAGCTAGCCTAGCTCTCCTCAAGTCAACCGTTAGCATTCATCCTACATAGCTGTCAGCTAGCCTAGCTCTCCTCAAGTCAACCGTTAGCATTCATCCTACATAGCTGTCAGCTAGCCTAGCTCTCCTCAAGTCAACCGTTAGCATTCATCCTACATAGCTGTCAGCTAGCCTAGCTCTCCTCAAGTCAACCGTTAGCATTCATCCTACATAGCTGTCAGCTAGCCTAGCTCTCCTCAAGTCAACTTTTTTTGTAACACAAAAATTATTATGCTGAATGTAAATAAATGTGTGCTTTCAATTGAGTCATGCTTTAGTCGATTAATAGATGGCTAGTTGATTTGTTTATGCAAAAACACACATTCCAGATTATTCGGGTATGTTTGACGACGGGTGTTGTAGTTTCTGTGGGCGGGGCCCGCAGAAGGGTACAAAGGGGGTGTTTTCCTCAACGCTGGAACCCTCCAGACATTGACCAGTGGAACAAGGTGATCGAGCAGCTGGGCACCCCCACCCAGGAGTTCCTGATGAAGCTGAACCAGTCGGTCAGGACCTACGTGGAGAACAGACCCCGCTACGCCGGCTACAGCTTTGAGAAGCTGTTCCCCGACGTGCTCTTCCCTGCCGACTCAGAACACAACAAACTCAAAGGTAACGGGGTCATGCTATTGAGTTTAAAAATCAGATTGTTTCTGTGGGCATATCACACCTAAAGATTTATAATAATTAACTATTATTAATTATAATTTAACAATGGTTATCCACAACTGATTGGGTGGAATAAGGGGCCCATGTTATGGGACGGTATAATGTATCATAGGGGTGGTTCCCGATTTGATTCTACTTACAGGCCTCTATGAGCAACGTAATCCCTTCCCGTTCCTTGATGATAAGAATCTGTATTCACTCGCTTTGAATACAATTGTCTCATAAATGATTAAATGGTAATAACATCCGTTTTGTACCTCTTGTCCTTGCAGCGAGCCAAGCCAGGGATCTGTTGTCCAAAATGTTAGTTATCGACGCCTCCAAGCGCATCTCTGTAGACGAAGCCCTGAAGCACCCCTACATTAACGTTTGGTACGACCCGGCCGAGGTGGAGGCGGTGAGTGGATCACAGACCTCGGAGCGTTCTTAAAGCGTCTCTTGAGTTCATGTCATTGCCTAATTCAAATGCATTGTAAGGAATTGTCACCCATGTATTTTCCTTCCACTTCATTCTGTCTCCAGCCCCCTCCAAAGTTCACAGACAAGCAGCTGGAGGAGAGAGAGCACACAGTGGATGAGTGGAAAGGTGAGACGACACGCCTGAAAAAACACTCCCTGCCGTGGCTTCACTTGCACTCTCCCTTTCCAAGGTCCAGCCGCAGCGCTGAGACCCCCGCTGCATACTGGAGCTCTAAGCCTCCCAGCAGATCGGGGGCTAAGCGTGTGTGTAAATATCTGCAGGGTGAGCTCATCCCCAGCCATGGGGCAGGTGATAACGACCGTAACCTCGTGTCTGTGGGGCCACAGCAGCCAACGGGGCCCCGAATTAGAAACCCAGGGATTCCCTGGACTCCATGCGATCCCCAGCCTTGAGGACCTGTTTCTCCTCCCTCCTGACATCATCTTTCCACCGTTGACGCCTATCACTGTGGTACCACTTCACCCGTACATATTCATGCTCACAGCCCGCAAACCCTGTCCCTTGTTCCTCCCTGCTTTCAGACCTGATTTATAAGGAGGTCTACGATTGGGAGGAGTGCACCAAAAACGGGGTAATCCGAGGCCAGCCCCCACCTTTAGGTGAGTCATCCCTGGGAACGCAGAGAACAGAGAAGGCTGTTTGTGTGGTGCCCCTCAAACCTGATCCTAACGTATCTGGATCCCAGCTGGGATGATACATTAGACGACGGTAACGGGTGAAATGATGTCAGCAGCAGTAGCGTTCAGACCGCCCGTGACGTTGAGGTAATGTCTGCAGAGGTGGCACATTACCTCACACAGGGAGCAGACATGTTTATTACAGGACGACGAGAGGAAGGAATAGCAGCCGCTTTTGCCCGGGCTCTATGTAGCCCGGATATTGATATACGATCATGTTTATTAGGAAATAGCCAATCGTGACGGCCCTCCTTTAAGTAGCCCTGGCATGGCATACTGCAGCAGCGCGTTGGTAAAGGGAGGCCCTTGAAGGCGCTACAGGTGTATCAGGTGTGTTCCCTTGTTTTTCTCGCAGCACAGGTGCAGCAGTGATTGACAGCTCCCCACAGCCCGCCTCCTCCTCTTCCTCAGCCAATGACGTCTCGTCCATGTCCACCGACCCCAGTGACCCCAGCAGTGACCCTACCATGACCTCTGACACAGAGAGCAGCCTGGACAGCCATACCTCGCTAGGAGCTCTGGGCTGCTGTAGATAACAATGAAACACACACACACACACACACACACACACACACACACACACACACACACACACACACACACACACACACACATACACACACACACACACACACAGTAAGGTGCAAAATATCTGGAGTCCACTACCAAACTGGTTATCAAATATTGGGGCATTGAAAGGCAAGCGTCAGTAAAAAGAAATGCAGAATGTACAGCATTACGGATAATATCTGGTGATGTTGCAGTATATTTCCTATTTCCCTTTCAAATAAAAATATTTGAGAGATATTTAAATACATTAGATGCATGTTTACAACTTTTTCTTGCTGGAAAATAATCTGATTTTAAGACACTAGAGCGGCATGTCTCTGCAGAATACAGTGGTTCCTTTCTATGCTCTATGTGTAGTTTATATCATGCCTGTATCCAAACTCCGGAGAAGGTGAAACATTCCCAAACCCTGAACATTTGCTCCATCTTGTTTGAGTCAAAAGCTTTCCGATTGTAATCGCAAAGTAAAAAAATTCCATGGGGATAATTGCTACTATACCTCTGAGGGAGTGGGTTACCTAATGTTTAATGAATATACATTTACTAAATGGGCTTTGAAACTCTGCATTTTATTGAAATTCTCATCCTTCTCGCTTTGTTTCTCTTTACTTTGTGTTGTACTGCTGAATTAGAAACCTTTTTAAAGCCACATTTATTGGCCTCTGGCCACTAAAAGGCAGTAAGTACTCTCCAACCCATTGTGAACTAACATGAAGCTCAAGAACAAAACGTGAGTCCGCTGCATTATGGCCACCATGAGACCCCAGTGGGGCTGCCACTGTGCTGATGAACCGGTTGTTGGTAGTGGACCCAGATATTTGAATCTCGCTGTAAACACAAACGATAAAAGAAACCACCAATACACTAGTGTGATGGGACAGGCTTTTGGCCAATAAAACCTCTGGTTAGCTTTTAGAGATATACTTTTGATTTACAGATAGTTTTTATTTCCCTGTCCCCCCCCATACTGCTGTAAATGATTGTTGTTTGAAATTATTTTTTTGCTGCGAAGAATTGAAGTATGTTTTGATGTGACTTTGTGATGTATGTTATGGAAGGGAGGTTTTTAACTATACTGGAAACATTGCTGTTTTTAAGCTACTGATGTACAGAAGATTGCCGTTTTACCGTTAGCTTCTAAAGATGAATCATGTTTAATATATTTTTTGAATTGTTAGTTTAGCATTTTTTTTTATTGTTTTTAGGGACTGAATGAATACGATAAAAACGCTCAGAAGGCCAAGCCAGGCACCGGTCTCACTGCAAATGGATTTTATTTAGCTACTTTCTTTGCATTTCTTGTAGAAAGTATATTTCTGTCCTTCCAGACTGACTTTTTTCATTGGCTGTTGTTATTTTGATCTCCACATCCCAGATCAAATGATTAGTGTCCTTGGCCAGAGGAAAACTTTATAGATCCCTTCTTTTTATCCTGGTTCCTTATTGATTATCTAGTTGTGGGGTAGATGGAGCCAGCGTTTCTGTTGGACGAGGACAAACAGGGTGAATGTAGAAGAGACAGAGTATCGGGCTGCAACTTCATATTTGCTGGTACTGGAGGCTTGGGTCTAAATGGTCAGTTTACTGTCATGGCAGGTTTCTACGTTTTTCTGTCAATTCATTTGTTAAATATGTTTATATTTTATTTGATTTAAGTGCCCTTACTCCAGTCAGTGGTTTTCTGAGAATGCCCTCCCTCTGTGGTGTGTCTTTGGAAGTTCTACCTCACACACACACACACACACACACACACACACACACACACACACACACACACACACACACACACATAATTCACCCTCAGTTCATGCTTCAAAAGGCACACACATGACAATATACACACGTCATTTGAAAAGATAGTGAAAACATTATTTTTCTTAATTTGTGTATTTATTTATTTATTAATTTATTTGAAGCTAGGGGGATGGCTGTATGTAATGCACATTTAATTCAAAAGTACTGTTTATATGCATTTTTGTTTAGTTTCATTGTTTTCTGTGCAATATGATTTATATAATAGTATAGATCGTAGGTGATAAACTGTATATTTTACGGTAAATGTATATGTTTTCTGATAGTCAGAAAACCCTTTGCTACCTGCCATGATTACCTTTTGGATGTATTTGATGGCTTGAATTCAAACCCACTCTATTGCCCTCATCATGGCTGGACAGTTTCCCATAGCAACCAGCACCCAGAATGCATTTGGAGAATTGTGACGCATGGCTGACATTTTCTGGACCGAATCTGAATGGTTGAGTGTGGCTTCCGCTCATCATTTTGCTTTTAATCCATTGCCTCCAAAAAGAAAGTAAATTGGACGTATACCAGTGTTCCTAAAGTTTTCTTTGAGCAGATTACATTTGGCTTCAATTTTAAGGCTTTGAGGACTTTTGAAAAGCAGTGTTGTTTCCCAGAATAAACTAAATGGGACTACATTTCTCATGTCCCCCTGTTGGAAAGGGACTGGTGTTGAATATATCGGTTTTCAAGTAAATTCGTTCAAGTTAAAGAAGAATCGTTAGTTTCGAATAACAGCTGTTTGGCAAATCTTGTGGTGTATCATTGGCTTTTCTGGTCTGTAAATCAGTTGTACAGATTATGTAGGGAATCCAATCCAGTGGCAAACACTAATCATCACATAATAAAAAGCCATTCAGACATTCAGGACTACTAGGATTCAAATCTTTTAACTAGATAACATATAAAATGTAAAATTTGACTGTAAACAGTTTTGTTTTAGTGTTTTCTGATAAGGCCAGTTGTGTACATTTTGATCTTAAATTGCCTCACTATCAGACCGAGTGTAAACATCCGAAAAGGAAACTTTGAACCACCTGCGAATAAAAAAACATTGAATTTTAATCTCATAGCGTATTGTTTTTATTATTGTTGCATTATTAAAATGTGAAAATGAATAGGGATTTGAACTCGACACGTATCTGCATTTCAGATCATGTCATATATCTATCATAAGACATGTTCTTGGCTGAACTTAGTGATTCAAGATGTAGACCAGTTATGGAATGGTTAATTTTGTTAACATAAAAGCCATTTGGTCCAGATGGGTTCTAGTTTGGCACCAGCTATGGCCAGGGCTTTCAGCTGGATCTGCAAAGAGGGACACACGTAGTAGTAGTAGTAGTATTAGTAGTACTGGGGGTATTTGGTCTTAAGATCTTTGGGCATAGCCACCCTTACTAAGGAATGAACCACCCCAGTCCAATTCAATTGGCCAGATAAAGATTGAAGGCAGAGGTTTCTTTTCTAGCTAGTCCGAGCAGTTCCAGTGGTTAGGTCCCCTAGAGTCTGGAAGAAGTCCTCCATCTCCTTCTGGAGATGAACGTTCCGGCTCTCTGCATCCTGATGTGCCCGCTCTGAGTTCCTGAGCCGGATCTCCAGCATGTGAAGCTTCTTCTTCTCTTGATCCAGTTCCTCCTCCAGGCTTCCCACCTGGCATTGGTATCTGGAGCAGGACTCCTCCAACCTCACAGAGACACGGGGAGAGAGTTGTTAGCATACGCAGTGTATAACAGCACTTTACATCATCGTGAGAAAGGTGTATGACCACTTGAATACTTGCGAATGCAGCTTTCGTAGCTGATCCGCTGCATTTTCAGTTCTTGCTTTAGATTGGACAACAGCTTGGCCAGATCTTCGTCAGTGCCCAACCCTTTGCTCTCCTCCTTGACGTCCGCGTCCTCCTCCCCACCTCTGGTGATGTCCGCTCCGGGGTCCAGAGGGGTGTTGCTCTGCGTTACCATGTCTAAGGACTTCACAGGGACTTGCTTTGACCCCTGGTACCCGTCTTCCGGATCTGTTAACGAGATCTCATAGGACGTCCAGATGGTCGAGCTGTCGGAAGGCAAGCTCAGACTGGACGGAGCGACGTTGTCGTAGGCGGAGAGTCTGTGGGATTGGCCGAGGGAGCGGTGGGCGAGGGGGGAGCCTGCGGGGGAATGCAAGGAGTCGCCCAGAGAGTTTTTCTGGGGGTCTTTAGGCGAGAGGGCGGCATCCTTGAGGAAAAGGGGCGTGTCTTTAAGGGACAGAGTGGAGTCTTTCAGTCGTTCCCCAGAGGAGGACGTGCGCCTGTGAGCTCTCAAAGAGGAAAGGCCGTTCATCAGCCAGTTGCTCCCGCTGGCTGCGGACACGTCCCCCGCCGACCCCCCCATCTTCCCCCTCGGTGCTCCCGATCCAGCCCCCCCCGCCTTGAAGGAGGTTCTCCAGGACGGCAGGGCCTTGGACTGCTTACTGGGGCTGACGGCCGCGCCGTTCCCGGGCATCCCGTCACTTTTAATACCGGCTTTCCCTTCCGTCTTCTCCGTGGGCTTCTCCTCCGGCTTTCCTTCCTCCCCGTTCTCCTGGGTCTGGGTGGGGGACGTTGATTCTGTCACGTGTTTGCCATCAACAGACGGAGTGGAGGATTCCTGGCTGTGGTCTTTTGAGGTGTTGGGGCCTAGTGCCAGGTTGGAGCTCGTTTTTGGGGTGTTGTTGCCCTGGGATATCCACTCCACTCTGTATCGTTGGCCAGGGCTTGACTGTGTCTTTGTGGGAGCCTTGGGTTCCTGCTCAGCCTCTTTCTCCTCCCCTTGGTAGAGGCAGGCGTGTTCACTGATCAACACTGTCATCAGGTGCTGCACCTGAGAGCTTCCTGTACAGACACAACGAACAATCAGAGGAATACACTAAGGTTTAAAACTTGGTATTCATTCCCTTAAACCCAAAAGTGAAAATGTGTTTCTGTTCTTGCCGCCATCTCTAATACACATGATGTCTCCGTACCCTCCATCATAGTCACTGCATCCTCCACTCGGGGCCTGAGGATGTTAGGTCCAAACACAGTCGCCAGGTTCTGAACACTCATCTTGTTTTCGTTAGAGTGGGACTGAACTTCATCCAGGAACCTGACCAGACAGAAACCAAACATTGTCTGACTGCAAGGAAAAATACCTCATTTACTGATCATTTCCCTGGTACTGAGTACACAAATTGCGATCGGAGACATTGGCACAGTATACATCAGACTCCCTTCTAATGAATGCAGGGACTGAGTCATTTTGTTGGCATTGTGTGAGCTGCCTCGGTGGACTCAGCTGTCTCTCCTTCAGGAACAAATCGAAGATATTAATAGAGATGTAGGAGGGGGACAGCACATACAATCAATCTGGAGGGGCTCCAATTCAGCATGACGTCAGTATGAACGCAGGATGTAGGTGTGAGGGATTATGAATTGTTGGATAACGATGTGATGATGAAATCCAAATGTCAAATGCATGAGGAACAATATTTTCCCTTTATGAACTATTATTAAAGGTTTATTGGTGTCACTACCTCTAGCATTATACATTGCTTCCTACAAGAATAAGGTGAATTAGTCATAACATCAACACTGTCTTACCTGCAGACATATTTGAGGAGGTTGTAATTCACCTGAGGCAGAGCTTTCACCTGCTTGCTAAGTTCCACGATGCCCTGAGATATGAGAAAAAGGTTAATTTTGATAAATTATCAATCCTAAATAATTTATTGGTGAATAAACTAGACTTTTACCAGCCCCCTATCCTTGGTAAGTAGCTGAGCACAAGACAGAAACTGGGTGTATTTAGAGAAGGGGATCACAGGCTCCGGAAGCTCGCGTATGTACAGCTTAAGCAGTGACGCCACCGTATGGACATCTGTGGTACTGTGGAGGAAAGAATAGCGCGTCAGAGAGGATCTAATGAATTACCCAATACACTCAGATGGGCGCATAATGCCATTACGCGCTATAAGACCCATCGTTCTCCTTGCCTGTCGAACTTTGGCTTCTCGCCGCGATCGAACGCATCCTGCAGCTCTCGCACGTGATTGGTTGGTCCCGGGGACCTGAACAACCCCTCTTCCCGCAAACCGCACTGACGTATCAAAGACACACACTGCTCCACCAACACTGGGACCAGTCGCTGGGGGTCGCACTGGTTCTCACACAGCATCGTCTCCTCGAGATGCTGACCGAAGACCCCTGGGAGGGCCCAGAAAAATGCACTCCAGTTCCTCAAACACACTCCAGTAAATCACTCAAGGTACACGCACTCACGTATTCTCAGTTCTCAGTTCTCAGTTTGCTAAATGCTCTTGTTTTGAATAGCTGCTCTATCAAATTGAGATGCGAATTTCGAGATAGGACGAGAGAACGTTAGCTTACCGCCCCCGAGCTGGGACCAGACGGCCCTGCGGATGCTTCTGACCCAGTCCTCCATGTCGCTTTGGGAGTTAGCCATTAGCATGAAGGACTCGTGGCTAACGCCCGTTCGATCCTTTTCCCCCCCGTTTCCTTCAGGGAAGCAAAATAACATTGGATCGATGTTATGGAGAAAAGTACATGTGAAAATCCGTACCGCGGCTGATAATTATAGTCAACGATTTAATTTAGAGCACCTTTCAAGCAATAGTTTAGAAATTCATAAGAGAAAAAAGGAATATTCATAAAATAAAGAATGTTTTAATATACATTTATGGTTTAATAACAGCATAGGTATCGGGTTCCCTCTCTCTCGGGTATAATTGCTTTGGATTTTGATGACCTTATTAGCTCCAGGACCCCTGCCAGGTTCAAACCAGCCATCAATCAGCCGCCCGCCCGCCCCCAGCTTTGATGCCGCTCCTAGCTTTGAGCCCACTGATTTGAAAGTGCTGACCTGAACTTTAATAGTTCATTTTACAAGGCTAAGTTCCGACTCGAGTGGAAGTGTCTTCTGTTGGGTATAATTACACTCTTGAAAAACACACCAGGGCGTGTGTTCCTCTGGTGTATTTCTATATTTCCTCTATTTTCATTCTGAAGCTGTTTGCTTTTTACCTTGCTGTGTACTTCAGAGCAGCTGAATTCGTAAGCACTGCACCGCGGTGGTGCAAACTGAGCAGTTGTGTGCGTGAGAAATGACCCAGAAAGTCCAGAACTCCCCGTGGACCGCAGCAACTGCACCAAGCTCTCATTCGTTCTCACTTTCCTCCTCCCCTGTTCCCCCTCGTTCTCCCTTCACCCCTGTTATTTCTCTTGCTCTCGTCCTCTGCGAGGGGACATATGCAGAATCTATGCTGCTGAAATGAACTTAAAAAACGCTGTATACTCCATGAATACCACCCCGCCTTTACAGGCGCCCAGAGACGCAGTAAAAGGGAGTGTGTTGGTGTGTGTACCTGTTCTTCTAGGCAACGTGAGGGTAAAGGAGCCTCTAAAGGAAGAGTGATTTCCTTCAGCGGTGGATAAATGTAATTATTCACTGTTTCACGATGCCATGCTATTGGCAGATCAGTGTCCACACCGCTGTTACTATGCCAACCCACCTGGAACGATCTCAAAGAGGTGTCGGCCAGGCTCGTCCTGATTCGCTGGCAGCTCGTTGACCTGACTGGCCTGCAGTGGAATGCAGCCCTGGAGATCAGAGAGGAGGAAGAGGAAGAGGAAGGAGGAGGTTGAGGGGACGGGAGGAAGACAGGTCTTCCTTCTTTTTTTAGGACATTTTTAAGGCATTTTCTAAAGCCCCCCCCCCCACCCCTCAAATAAAAGAGCAACCTTCACTAAAGCAGAAGACACTAGAACGGATGTAGAGTCATCAATTACTGGTTCTGGATCAGGACACGTGGTGCATGTAAACCATTATGGATTCCCCGGGTCTGCTGCTGGCTGGGCAGCGGTCCAAAGGAGCCCGGAGGTGATGGAGGGAGGAGGTGACTCAGGGAAACATCTCTCGCTCATCTATTTACCCTAACGCCGCAACAGCTTCCCCTTGTCCACGTTGGTTTCCCTCCCCATCCCCTTTCCCCGGGGGGGGGAATAGGGTGGGGAGGGGGGGGGGGGGGGGGTCATAGGTCACAAGCTAGCAGGGAGGAGAGATTAAGGCCTCTCGTATTCTCTCCATTCAGAATACAAATTAAGAGCAATTATGTTTATTAATATTCCACACAGAATATCCGTCTTTAGTCCCAAAGGCACAATATGAATGCTGCAAAACTACAAAGCAGTTATGGGAGGAATTGTGAGCCATTTTAGCCTTTACCTTCTATTATTATGTGTTTGTAATGGTATATATTTTGAAAAATGATACCCTTTTTTCACTAACTAAATGGAGATGGTAGCAGGATGGCAGCAGGTCCTGACGTGGGCTCAGCAGTACAACAGAACCCTGAGGTGGTAGCGAGACCAGGGGACACATGCTAGACAGCACTAGGTGTATATCTGTATCGTGTGTTTCACCTGGGCCTTAGCCTCCTCCTGGTCCTTATAGAAGTAGAGAGCTTCAGGCCTCAGCACGAACCAGCGCAGCTGCCAGTTCTTCATGATGCTCCTCTGTCTCTTCAGCCAGCCGGCCTTCAGCGCCCTCTCCTGGTCTAGAGGAGAACAGGGCCTGGACAGCCGAGACAGCTCCCCCAGAACCATGCTCTTGGATCGGGCTGGATGGACACACGCACACACACGCACAGACACACACACACACACACACACACGTC
>NC_136935.1:1038831-1048831 GCF_949987615.1 Pollachius pollachius
CGGTGCTTACCCCGACGCGCCTGTTTTATCTTGGGACTCAGCATGGTAACGGTTACCGTGGCAGTGCTGCACCCTCTCACAGCAACGTGTCTGCATCCCTCCGCTAACACACACACTCACACACAAACACACACACACTCACACACACTCACTCGCAGCAGTCACACACACGCACGCACGCTTCTGCCTCGCCCTGCTACTCCTCTTCCTCCTCGTTGCATCTCTCTCTCTCGCTCTCCTCTCTCCTTGTCTGGCACAGTGTCACTGTCTGCTTTTATACACACGCACACACACACACACTCAAACACACGCAGACGCGCACACACGCACGAAAAGCCTATCTTTCTTCCTTCCTGTCTTTGGCACCACTGTACGCTGTGGCTCCTTCACTTTCTCTCTCTCTCTCTCTCTCCTTCCCTGTCTTGTTCTCTATCTCTATTAGATATATCCCACTATCCTGCCCCTCTCTCCCTGTGTCCCACTATTCCAGTGTGCTGTTCTCCTTGCATTCAGCCTCTAGCACTGCCCACTTTCTCTCACGCTCTCTCTCTCTGCCCCGCCCTCTTTGTCTCTCTCTCTCTCTCTCTCTCTCTCTCTCTCTCTCTCTCTCTCTCTCTCTCTGTCCCTCTCCCTGTTGCTCCCTCCCTCTCTCTCGCTCTCTTTCTCTCTCTCTCCCTCACCCTGTCTGTCTGTCTGTCACTCTGTCTGTCTGTCTGTCTGTCTGTCTGTCTGTCTGTCCGTCCGTCCGTCCGTCCGTCCGTTCGTCCGTCTGCCTGCCTGCCTGCTACTACACACTCAGGATCTTCTTGTCATTGTCTGTTAATATGTGTGTGACTCTGGTTGTCCTACATCCAGCCAGTGTGTTTTCCTGTTCCGTCCACCCGTGACAAATACAAATATCAATAATAATAACAACTAATTAAGAGAGTGATACAGACCTCGGGCTGCTTGCTATGGGTGGATGCATGGGGCCCGCCCAGGCTACGAATGTATCCACACCATCCAATAACGAAACCGTTTAGAGGAGTAAGGCGCACACTTGATGGCAAATATTGTCTATTGTGTTAACTTTGGGTCGGGGACATTTATCAAAAAAAAGTTTTCGCTGCTGAACATCGCGCTGGTGTGTTTTCGTCCCAAGCAGGTTAAACAGTTCTCTGTAGGCAGGAGAAAAATAGAAACGGCTGTGTGACTGTTAGCACCTGCTCCCACAATGGCTGCTCGCGAAAATACACAAGTGCATATTTTAAGACGAGCCTCCGCCCTGGCAAGGCGCCAACGACAGCGCCGCTACCCGGGAGAGCTGAGGTACCTAAAGAGGTGTTATGTGACGGTGTCACACACACACACGCACACACACACATACAGACACACACAAACACACAGACACACACATACAAACACATGCACACAGACACGTACACACATACACGTACACAAACACGTATACACACACATACGTACACCTCTCACACACACCCTCACACACACACACACACACACACACACACACACCCTCACACACACACACACACACACCTACCATGACTAAAGTCAAGGTGATGGAGCAGATAAGGGCTGAAACCTAAGCAGCTGGGCCAGAGACATGCAGTGTGTGTGTGTCTGTGTGCGTGTGTTTGTGTGTGTGTGGGTGCGTGCGTGCGTGTGTTTGTGTGTGTGTGAATGCAGGGAGATCGGGGGTAGACAGACAAACGGCAGCAGCCGGGAACAGACCCATATAAAACCCTCGGTGATAGATAGTGGACATTTGACATGGTGCGTTAGAGAAGAGGGTATGTTGAGAAAATGAGGTCGTCTGTGGCTGCAAAATCAGCTTGTAACCTTGCGAGTTAGCTTGAAAGTATAAAGAATCCCAGTTTGTATCAATAAACAAGTGCTAATGAGATACAGTAGTTATCCATGAAACTTGGTAGTAAATTTAAAGTACTTAAATGCCCTACTATACGCAGATATAATCTGGCAGAGACGTCGTAAAAATCATGAAATGATGGAGCAACAACTCTAGCAATACAATGATGAGTTTTCATTGACCTAAATAGATAAAAACATAAAATGTAACTTTACCAAATAGTATTTCTTCTGCGTCAACGGCAAGTGGAGTCCTGGAGATTGCTGTGTGTCCATATGGTCATCATCTCTCTATCGTCTCTATCTGAGCTAGGACACACACACACACACACACACACACACACACACACACATAAACACACAAACCTTATGGTCCCTAAATTACGCGTTTACCAAAAGCTTAGTCTTATACTTAATTGATGATTGCTGACCCACTCAAATGGTTCCATTCACACACACACGCACGCACGCACGCACGCACACACACACACAGACACACACACACACACACACACACACACACACACACACACACACAGAGACAGAAAGACAGACAGACAGACAGACACACAGACACACAGACAAACACACGCACACACACACACATTGCTCAGGGACGTGCCTTGCATGGCTGCTGTTATTGACCAAACACTGACAAGCAGGCTGAGGAATGCTTCCCAGGGCCAGGCTAAGCTTATAGCCACTGAGACAAATAGAGAAGCAGTCATTCGGACATTACTTGCCATGTTGTCTCTAGAGGACGGGCTGGCTCGATGGCGCGCAGTCTTGAGGGCGACTCTTCTTCTTTTTGGGCCCAAAGAAGTGAAGCCGGCTACGTTTCCCCCATCGGTGTCCTGTCTTGGAGACGATCACAACAACATGCTAAGAACATAGCACATGTCTGTGCTTGTTACTCGAAGATGTCTTTCGTTTTTCCCATTCATACAGGAAGTGCGTAGCTCACTGACAGAGAAGTGAAATTTGCTGACCTCTTGAATATTTTCAGAAGTAAACTTATTATCAGTTCTCTCTGCCGTCAGATTTGGTTTCATTGGCAGCAGTGCTGGAAGCACAGTAAAGCAGAAGGATGCTAGTAATGTACCTTTGCCAAACAACAGAGTCCATGTAAATCACCCTGGCCCGGGGCTGACCTCGTCCAGGGGCTGAAGGCTGATTCATGCCTGCTGCCTACGACTGGTCGTATTTATGGCGGGTTGGCTCTCTGCAGCAGGACTGGATGTCCGCAAACAGAGAAAGAGGAATGGTCTTAGTTGAAGTCATCCAAGGAAATTAATTGATGATATAATTGTAGCTAGTAATTCAGATAATCATGTGGCAGTAAATAGAGGAGTTGAGTTCATCTGGAGGTGGTGCTGATGAGCTGTGTCGGCATTAGAAGCTTACCAGAAGCACAACAATGTTGAGGACATTTAGCTTGTCTGTTGTCCAAGTGCCCAAGGGATTAAATAGACCAAAACCACCCCGAACATTTGCAAGGTTACACTGATAGGAAATGACTCTGACTATAAATGAATGATATATTACAGAATTAGGCTATCATTACAATTCTCCTGATGAAATTTGCCCATTGTCATCCAATTAAATCAGTTGGGGTATGTTTATCACTAGGTTAACTGCACACAATCAAAATGATAGATGCATCGATTTACTGTCCTTATATTCAAAGTTTTCATCCCAAAAGGGCTTCATACAGAGCCATATGTTATGCTCAGAAGCATGTTATGCAGGCTTTATTTAATCATTATTATGTGTCTGAACAGTACCAGCGGACTTCCTGTTCAATGCTTTGATGCAGCAAAACTGCATCAAACTGAGCCACATCACCTGACACTGTAACTGGCTTCTGCATTATGCTTAGTAAAGGGAATTTAAAGGGCTGACACAGATTACAAGGGGGAGACCTTTGCCCATGTTCCCAAATGCTTTTGGATATGCCTAAAGTTGTTCAACTGTATTTGGAATTGTTTAAGACAAAGTAGTTTCATGTTAAGTATGTCCCTTCAAAACAGGCCCTTTGGTGGCAGGTTAATAAGCTATAATTCAAGGCTGTGTTCATTTTAGGTATATTTAGGTATTTCTGAAGCTCATAGCTCTTACGATTCTGTTAATTGAACAGTGGTGGTGTGAATTGTGTAGATTTTCCTTCAATTAAGTTGTTAGGTGGCTCCTAACGAGCCATTAGGGGGGCTCTGATTAAAGCGCCCCTCTTGGCGTGGTAGGCTGAGGAAGCCAGCCAGTAAATGAGTTAGAAACACTTTCAAATGGTGTTTAAACTTAAGTCCTCTACCTGGCTAAATGGTAATACAGGTACCAGTTAATGTCTTCCATTTGAACAATGTATAAACATGGGGTGAGAGGGTGAGAAAATAAGCAGATCCTCGCCAATAAAAAAGTGTCTATACATATTGTGTGTGTGTGTGTGTGTGTGTGTGTGTGTGTGTGTGTGTGTGTGTGTGTATGCCACCATCTTCTCCACCACTCACGTCCAACACAAAGAACGAGCCGGGGGGCAGCGGGGTGCGTCATCATCTATAATGTAGAGATGTGTTCCTGAGGGACGTGAAGGAAATGAGTGTAATGAAGAACGCAGAGAGACCTGCAGGCCCATTAGTGGGAGTGGAGGAAGTGGCCTGGTGCAAACGAGAAGTAGCCGGTCAGGGAGGTAATAGCATTATGCTAGTCGGGAAGAAAGCCCTTCCTCTGGGAGTGCAGTTTGCTGAAGCCGGCTGCATGTGTTGTGTGGATGGATATGCTAATCCCGGGCGCAGAACGCTAACGTAAAGGTCAAGCTGAACACGTCACGCCACAGGTATGCGTCATTTAATGGCAGGCTTTTTATTCAAAACTGCAATACTGACGTTAGAAGGTAAAACGTGTGTTATATAAAATCACAGACATGCTGAGACATGATATCCTATTTGTTTCTGCTAAAACACAGTCGAGAAATGTCCCAGCTTCACAGGACAATGCGTGTTATTAAAGCATGGCTCGGAGCCTCTGTCGTCCACAGAGCTCGGCCGTGCACAGTTTCAGTGACAGTCAAGAATCTCAGGTGTTTAGTGGTCGGAGTGGAGATGAACCTTACGGCAACACCGCATGAGGGTCTCTAGTAGTGTAGTGCGTTCAAATACAGTCAGAGCAATTTCATCAGTAAACAGTTCACATTCAAGTACAACAACTTAAGGTGGCAGTCACATTTTTTTGTTTTATACTAATAATAACAGACTTGAGATCCTTTTTTGTTTCAGTGTAGACAAAGGACTTTTTGTTTCCGTGAGGACGCCGATCTCCACGAGGTTTGGCGGGTCCTAAATGACGAGGGCTGCCTGGTCCGTCGGGGCCTTCCTCCTCCCCAGGCTGTCTCTCCCCTCCAGCAGGAAGGACAGAACGGCCGCCCAGCGCTGGCCGAGCGACCGCCGCCTGCCCATCGCCTCACCCTGTCGGAAGAAGGTGGTTGTCCCCGCCACCACGGCGTCAAACTGTTCCTTCAACAGCCACGCCTCCCAGAGCAACGTCAGCGCGTTCATGACGGCCAAGGTCGCCACCCAGAACTCCGCCCCTAAGAACGGTAGCCACGACGACCACGATGACGTGGCGCCGTGGTACCCGGCGGCCTTCTTGCCGTTCAGGTAGCTGGTCGCCGTGACGAGGAAGAGGAGGTGGGCGGTCACCAAGGAGATCAGGAAGACGAGGAATAGGCGGTGGTTGTCCCTGCCCACGCAGCGGTTGAGGAAGAGGCAGTGGTGGTCGTAGTCAGCAACGCACACGTCACACAGCTTACAGTGTTTACTGTGGTCGGGCTGGAAGATCTGCGGGGGCAGGTAGGCAGGGGGAGGGGGGGGGGATCAGGGCGTGAGCGGCGGCACGGTGCGAGTGCACTCGGGACACTCCGGAGTAACGGGACACTACCGACCGTTAAGAGCGCTAACGTTGGAAGGTTCAGGTCTATCAACCGCCACGTACTGAACGACGTGTCTAGTCGATGAAGCTTGTCTAATACTCCAAAGTTTCGGTTCGCTTACTTTTTCAGACTAGGTTTCCCAAGGGTCGGATTGTTTGATTCATATTCTTTTATAATAACAAAAGTAAAAGCACACAAGGAACCTCTTGAGGCTGCCAGTGTTATAGTTTAGTGAGATTTCTAAGTGTAGACTGGTAGTAGCTGGTGTGCAGGACCCTTTCTCATGCGTACATGGAGGAAAACAAGATCAATTTTTTTAAATCTATAGATAGGGAACTGAAACAAACGTGCTACTCATAACAGTAGCTTGTTTCTGCAGGGGGAACCATCAATGCTGTGCAAAATGCACAGATTGTCCTACAACCCACTTTGATCCCCCCTCATCTCCCTCAGCCCGGGGCTATTCTCCTTACCCGGGGCTATTCTCCTTACCCGGGGCTATTCTCCTCACCCGGGGCTACTCTCCTCATCCGGGGCTACTCTCTTCACCCGGGGCTATTCTCCTCACCCGGGGCTACTCTCCTCACCCGGGGCTACTCTCCTTACCCGGGGCTGTTCTCCTCACCTCGCAGTAGGGGCAGAACCTCTGGGGCTTCTCGTTCTTCTCCACCAGGTCTGCGATGCAGGTGAAGCGGGGGTCCGACTCCGCCCGGCCCAGCGCCCCGGGGTCCTGGGTCAGGATCTTACACAGCAGCCCCAGCACCAGGGCGAAGTGGAACATGGAGAACTGGACCAGGAGCCCGGTCGACCACATGCGTGGGGCCAGTGAAGGATCATTCCAAGCTTTTACATTCCTATTATTTTTCTTCTAATGTCAGGGGAAAAACCCCAATGCCCGCATTCTACCTGTATGCATCCTTGAGCAAGATGCCCTCGCCCTTACCTGCTCACCAAGATGCCCTCGCCCTTACCTGCTCACCAAGATGCCCTCGCCCTTACCTGCTCCTTAATGACATGGATCTCAAACCCCCGTCGGGTCTGTCACTTTGGACCAAAGCATCCGCTGAACGACTGCAGAGCAGCGAACGGTGAACCTTGTAGTTTGTGTCAAAGGATATTGAGCATGATTTTCCCATAGAAGCAGAGCAAGGTGTGGAACAAGCCAGCGAAGAGCGTTCCCAGGTAGATGGGGTTTGGTAACCTGGGAAAAGCACCACACAACACATCTAAACACGCGACCACCACAGGAAGACTGCAGAGGATGCATTAGCCAGGCTGGAAGGAGCAGTGATCTCCAGTGAGGGGGTGTGTGAGGGGATCTCGGGGAGACCTTTGGTAGGTGGTCATGCGGTGGAACGCTGTGAAGATGCTCCTGGCCAGCCAGGGGAACAGCAGGCCGCAGAGCAGCCCCCCGTAGCCCCCCACCACGGCTGCGATGATCAGGATCACCGAGCCGCTCAGAGTCGGGTAGAGCAGCGTCCAATAGTACAGGACTGGGCCACACGCACGCACACACACACACACACACACACACACACACACACACACACACACACACACACACACACACACACACAAACAAACATCATCTTCCTCATCTTCACCATGCTCATCCTCATTATATCTGGATAATAACTTGGGTACATCATGGGCTGAAGAATATTTAGAGCTAATATAAAGAGTATATTCACCGTGGGACTCCTTTGGCGTGTGGTGCATTGGCTCATTAATATACAGTCTCAGTAATTTTGTGAGTTGCTGATGCCTGAAAAAAGCAGAAAAATATAAACATTCACCTTCAAAGCAAGCCAAGAGAAAGAAAGGGGAATAGATACAGGCGGCAGGTACAGATGCAACACTGATGATACTGTGGTATTATTTACACGGCCCTGATGGATTGACTCACCTAAAGGTCTTCCCCAGCTTGCTGAGGTCCAGTGGGGTGAGGCCGTGGTGGTTCTTCCAGTGGAGCATCCTGTAGCCAGTCCTCTGCAGCAGCGTCCAACACACCTCCACGCCGCCATGGTCTGCCGCCACGTGGAGCGCTGTCGCCCCCTCCTGGTCAAGAGCATCCACTGCACATCTCTGGTAACGCAAGCAACAAAGATGGACACAACGGGGTAAAAGGCATGAATTGATGCTGTCGCATGGTTACCAAAGTAACACCTTTTACCAGCTTGAATACGTCCAGGGAATGCTCCCGAATACAAGAATACCAAAACGAGAGATATGCGCTAAAAGTAGTAATAAATGGGTGTCACGCGACGATGGTGTTTGACTTCAAAGGTGAAAAAGGTGTAAGTGTTAGACTGATTAGAAATGATTTACCTGGTGTCGGAGCAGGTAGCGAACCACCTCGGTGTTGCTGGTGGAGGCAGCCATGTGCAGCGATGTGAGATGATACATGTCTGAGTCAGAGTACCGGAACATTCCTGTCTCCCACAGGTAATGCATGGCTACACTAACCACAAACAGACAAACAAACAAAAATACATATGATGACAACAATATGGTCATGGTTAATATGTACAAACCACGAACAGACAATTTGTTCACTTGAGCTATTATGCTCAGTTTAGAACACATCTCAGTTGAGATGTACCATTTACGTATCTTGAGATTAAACTGTAATGCACAAATAATGGTAGATCAAGCCTCTCATATAATCTTTCTAATTGATATAGCTTCTCTGTATTATGCACACCATTTTATGAGAAAACTGAATTATTTTTAAAATACTCTCATTTTGATAAGATGCTTTTATTGTCCTCAGCTTCACTTATAGCTTTTGGTAAATCTTGTGCTGACTAGAGGGCTGGATGTTAATGTAGGGGCGTGTCCTCTGCTTACATGCTGCCTCCCAGGACGGCATGGTGCAGAGATGTTTTCCCCTGCAGGTCCACCAGTCTCAGATCTGCCCCGTGTTGCATCATCTGGTGCATGATGTAGATGTTTCCCTGCCTGAGGCCGAGGCCCGAGAGAGAGCATCCGTTATCATACATCAAATACTAAGCATTTACGTATCAATATAAAAACCACAGCTAATACAAAAGATGGCCCCCCTGCGAAACAACAATGTTCGCTTTAAGAAGCGGTTTGTGAATGGATCGGTGTGCGATGAAGGCCAGCCAACATTCACTCAATGTTTAGAGGTTTGTGAATGTATTATCGTGGACAACATTCGCTGGTCGAGATGTTCGATGCGGACGGCACTGACCTGCAGGCAAAGTGAAATGAGGTCTGTCCCGCTTCGGATACTAGGTTAGGGTCAGCACCGTTACTTAGCAAGCTGTCAACCAGGGGGCGGTTTCCATGGAGGGCAGCATAGTGGAGAGGAGTGAAACCACCCCAGCCTGGGAGAAAGACAACACGGCATGCACACAGTTAATACAGTTATACTCGCAGTACCTACATCAGCAGTTATACATACAGACACACACTGGGACATATAGACACTAATGGGCTGCAAGCACATAAGCGGCTCACTGCATTCTTGGTTGTCTTGAAACTAACAATAAGCCATAAGTAATCATTGGAGAGATTGATCCACAAAGGTGAAACAGCTCATATAATTTCTGAGGGAAAATTGGATCACTGATAAGCACAGAAGGATTTGTTATATTTAATCAAGCATCAACAGACTTTGATATCACCAAGTCAAATACAGCATTTACACAGTATGGTCACGGTTTAACCCGGTTTCAGAGATATTACAATCACATAACGTAAAGGCACATCCATGTACAAGTGTTAAACCCTGAACACTGCATTCACGGCAGAATAATAAAGAGCATGGCATGTACAGCGGGGTGCTAAACTCCATACTGCAACAGCTTCCTTTAACACCGTGATACCTTTCCATTTCAAAGTTGTCATGCTACGTTACCTTTTTCCTTGAGAATTGATCGATCATTTTTAATCAATTCTACACACTGCTCAATATTCCCTCTCTGTATGCAGTCGAATATGTCTCCAGCGCATTCAGAGCTTTCAGGCATCGTATACATGATGATCAGCTAAAACAACGCCCCTCAATTTCTAACAGGCCACTTCTAACTTTGAGCTACGTTTAAAATCTCGGTTGTAACAACGTCCTATCGTAATCAAAATCTATATTGGTGGTCATATTAATCTGCAAAGTAACGGGATCCTCTATTGTGATATACCGACTGTAGCAGACCACGCCTGGCCAACCTGATTGGCTGTATT
>NC_136935.1:1053831-1076331 GCF_949987615.1 Pollachius pollachius
GGACACACGCACACAGACACACACAGACTGATACACAAAGGGAGAAAAACAGAAGTGATAAACGTGTTAAAGGCTAGAGATTCCATTACCTCAATCTTCGTTACGGCTGAAAGACAATCTTTTTAAATCTAGAAATGTCCTAAGTTTACGTTTAGTGGAGTATGGAGAGATTGTTCCACAAGAGGAAGGAAGAGCAGGTGAACTGGCAATCAGAAGGTTGCTGGTTCGATCCCCAGCCCCTCTTGCTGAGTGACGAGGAGCCACTGAGCAAGACACCTAACTGGTCCTGACGATGTGGGAGAATAATTGAAAAGGGCTTCAAATGGCAACTGCTTAGAAAAGAGCTACATAAATGCATTCCACTTCCACCATTCCACCACCATTTCCCTTTCCCTTTATGTCGACTGTGTTGTCTGTTTCAGAGGAGGCTCGCCATGAGGTGGTGGAATTCTTCCAGAAGGTCGCTCAGGAGACGGACACCCCGGCCAGAGACACCCCAGGGTGGCTCCTCCTGGACTCCCTGCAGTCTCTGCTGGCCGCGGAGAGCTCGGTGAGCTCAGCGCTAAATGTCACCTCACAAATCCTGGCCGCTTCACGCGCCCGTGCCGTAGTCATGCTCGGTCAGCAGAGTCAGCCCAGCAGAGGGCCGCGGGCGAGACGTTTCCATGGCGCACGCTGTCCTTTCGCTACTGTTTCATCGTAGCTTTCTACTTATTGTTTTAGAGACATGACATTTAAAGCGTCTCTGAGGGTCACGTGATCGTCACTGCTCATGGTCTCTGCTCCCGAATGTTCGTTAACGTTTAGAATTCATTGTCAGTAATATGTTACAGTGTGTTCATAGCATTCGCCAGGACAATTAGAACTTCGTACCAGTGGATTGCCAACTTATCCCCATGTAAAGATAAACTTTCATAAATGGGAGTTAGTATTACTACATGCCTATCTCTTCTCATTAAAATTTATAAAATCCACTCAATATCACCCCTTTGGACAAGAAAAATCTATCTGCGTGTCTTAACTTGAGGTGTTGTAAGGTGTACACTGAACACACTTCAATGAAATACAATCCCTCAAAGTCCAAACTCCTACAGTGTCAGCTTCTACACAAAATTCTTCGACAGCCCTGGGTCGACTCAGCCAGCAGTCCATTAGTGAAGGTATTGTGTGTTGTATTGTATTACCCTTTAGGATGTCTTGTCATGGATCAAGCCGGACCTCCCAGCTGCGCTGGTGAAGTGTCTCTATCTGCTGGTGTGCCTCCCAGCCAGGAACAACAGCGCTCCCAAGGAAGAGACCTTCCAGGACCTTCTAACACAGGTGAACCATAGTGAAGCAATCACCCAGGGCAGGTCTGTCACTTGAATACATTCTATTTACTTTTGTGCTATTTAGTCATTAAGCAGACACTTTCATCCACAGTGACTTAGAGACAGTTCATAAAGCCCTTTATATGTCTATAAAGGGCCCCTATTTTACACCAGGTGCGATTGTGATTAGCCGTTACAGGCCGTTTCAAAATCGACACTGGCCTGTGACTCATGAACATCTAAAGCAGTGTCCACCTAGATGTATGATGGATAGATGGCTAATCACACTCGCACCTGGCGAGTGTGTTACACATAGTCTGTGGACACCGGGGATCAAACCCAGTACCTTTTGGTACTCCCCCTCACCACTTTACCCTTCCTCCCCCCAGGATAGCGTAGTCGCTTAAGATTGTGGTTCAGCCCGCTAAGTCCTAATTCTCTCCTTATGGTCTTCAACCTCCTTCCCTGTTTCCTCTCTATGCGTTTCCCCAGGTGCTCCTGCAGCTCTGCAGGGCGCCCGCGTGCGTGGAGATGATGGCGGACACGCAGGAGCTGCAGTGTCTGATGATCGGCCTGACGTCTCTCTGGGACCAGACCAGCGCCCCCTGGAGGCACCAGGCCTCCCGCGTGCTCAGGGCTGTGTCGGCTGCACGGCCACGCAACATCGTCCCGGCCCTGCAAGGTGACGGCTCGTTCCCTTGTGACCCCACTCTGCCCGCAGTCCTGGGGCGAACAAATCTGTGTTTAACCAGTCACACTAGCAGAGAACACAAGTGGCTTATTTATAGTATCAGGAACAGGCTCTTTGTGAGGGTAGACACTTAATAGGCGACTGCTGTTAAGTGTTGTACTGAGAGTCTCTTCAAAGGTTTTATGGAAGCTTCATGGGGCCACTGAACATGTATTTGTAGTCCTCTGCAAAATCAATTTTTATTTTATTTTATTTTGCAGCACTTTTCACAGCACAAGTCGATTTTTATAGAGATGCCGATTGTTTACATCTCTATGCCAAGCTCTCTACCAAAGCCTGTTTGGTATAAATACCAAGCAGAATCAATGGGGGGAAAATAGGGAAACTATCTTGACAAGACGACATTGATTGAGACACAGGGTTAGCACAGCGATGTAAACAACCGGCATCTCTATAAATATATATCTATATCTCTCTAAAAAAAAGACGAGCTGATGAAGCTCCATTTCTTCTACTCGGCTACAGGCCTATGTTGGAGAGCCTTGGCCTGTATTCAGTACAGCAGCCGATGGGAACTATGCTAATTACTAAATCTTACATTTGCACCCTCGACTGTTTGGTGTTTTTTTTATAACTTGGTTCCAGCTTAGTGCTTGGAACATGTTCCGTAGCATTTTCAGGTTCAGTTTCGAATTGCCCTTTGATGATTCTGAGGAACCATCCAATTCAATGTTCCAGTACAGGTGTTAATTTCTAAGTCGTTTGGGGAATAACGAATTATAAAGGTTTTAACTAAACCAATGACTAGAAATAAATGTGTTTTTATATCCATCAAGGGTGAGGATGAGTTCCCTTGTTTTCCTGCCTTTTAGCTGGTTAGATACCAAACCAATGGAGTCAGCTGTTATGATGTCTGTACTATTTACTTTTTGGTCAACGTGTAATTAGTGACTCACTGTGAATTCAGATCCATGTCATTAAGGAGCAGGTAGAGGTTATGAATCTCACTCAGAGATGCCTCTAGGTTGACTGAGGACATTAGGGATCAAACCAACAACCTTTGGGCTGGGAGCCGCCACACACTATCCTGCTCTCCAAAACCGTAGACGCTGCATCTGTCCTTCGACATTCCAGACAGTAAAATAAATGACAAGATTAAAAACAAACTAACAGGCCATTGACCACACATAACTACATTAAGGACATTCCTGAAAACTGTTTTTAGAAACAAACGTCAACTCATCTGATTCAGAGTTCAACTAGACTGGTGCCAGCCCCTCCCACCCCTCCTACGTATTGTATGTTGTACGTCCTGGCACTTAATGTACGCACTTACTTAGGTGACTAGCATCTTATCCTAGCTACCATTGTTGTATACGGGGAAGGGGTAAACTTAGTGATTGTAAGTGCTTGCACTTGGTTCCATTAAAATCCCTACTGTACCGAATGACGAATGTACTTCGCTTTGGATAAAAGCGTCTGCTAAATGTAAATGTAAATTGAACCAATCCAACCCACAGCTGTCCCTCTCGCCCCCCAGCCAAGAACAGCGTGAGGCTGTGCATCCACAACCTGCAGGTGATCCTGGCGGAGGTCCCGGGCCCGGTGCTTGCCGAGGTGGCCGTGGCCGTGTTGGGCTTCGTGGTGGACAGCTACTCCCTTAGCCCCGCCCTGTTCCTGGAGTTCGAGGCCAACAGCGGCTACGTGGCCATCGAGAACATCCTCAAGCGGTGAGGCGCCATGCCGTGAATGAGTGGAGTACGGATAACCGATGTGGGGGATGTGGATCGTTATAAAATGAAGACGTGGGTTACAGATGTAGCGGTTTAACATGCGGGACTGTAGCTGAGAATGCTGTTATACTCGTGGGTTGTAACGTTTGCAATTGGGTTTCAGTCGCACGTCAATCACGGAACCAATAAACTTATCAGTGTGATGACAAAATAATGCTTAGTACTGGAGTAGTAGTCCTAGAAGTGTCTGCAGAATACTTGTATAACCTAAAATACCTACATTTGTTTTTGATCGTTGTCATCCCAATCACCACCACCACCACCACCACCATCATCACCATCACCGCCACCACCACCACCACCACCACCACCACCACCACCACCATCATCACCATCACCGCCACCACCACCACCACCACCACCACCACCACCACCACCACCCCCACGCTCTTGCTGTGACCGACCAGTTGTGAGTCGGGTGTGAGTGCGGACCAGTTCCAGCCGGTGGAAGACCTGCTGCGGCTGGTGGCGTCTCTCACGCTGTGCGGGAAGGCGGAGATCAAGGTGGCCCTGTGCGTCAGCAACCCCCAACCCCCGGGCTTCAAGTTTGACCCCCCACTCACTCAAGGTAAGACCCCAAACCTTCAGAACTATCCCCCTCCCCCCCGCTCACAACATGTATCTCTGTTCCTACGGCGTAGGGGACGCCTGACAGCTTATCGCTCGTTTATCTCCTGTTCCTTGCACTTTGACCCTTTAGCTCTTTGATGGCCTCACACACACACACACACACACACACACACACACACACACACACACACCCTCGGTTTCCCCCCCCTTTCTGGTCCCCCCACCCCTTGCCAGCAGCCCCCAGGTTAACAGGGAGCTGAGGGGATTATGTCTAGGATGATAAAGTGGAGAGCTCCCCGCTAACTCTGTTAGCATCCCCTGTATCCACGCTCTCCACTGGCCCCCTAGCCGCCCGCCATCTATCACCCAAACGCACGCACACACGCCCCCGTCCGCCGCCGCGTCCGTACGGCGCCCGCGGTGAGAACACGCGCGGCGGGCTCCCATCTATCACCGGGGGCAGGAGATCTCCTGCCAACCGAGGGGCAAGAGACGGCGTCCGGGGCGGATGATCTTGTTGTCGGTGCTGATCGGATTTTTGATTAAGTGTGAAAATGAATCGCGTTACGCCGGAGCGCTTATTTATTTACGGCAAATACCGCCGTGTTGTCGCAACTTCCCTGATTTCCGAAGCCTTGAAGCCGGAATCAGGGAAACTCTATCAATGCAGATTAGGGCGTCGGCACGCCGTCCGGTACGGCAGGCTGTTTGTTTCCCGTGCATCAGTTCTCTGATAACTCAATTGATGTAATCCTGTGTTTTCTATATTCTCGGGGTAATCCAATTGTGCTTTTCTTTGTTCGAAGGAATTGACTCGCTGACCTTGCCAGAACTAAATATGCTAAATTGATTGTTAAGTCCCAAAGCCCTTTTATTTGCTATCGGCTGTAAGCGGGTGTTTTACTGCGGCAGGAAACCGACGTCTTGTGATGTTCTCTGCAGAAATTAGGAAACTAATGCGATTTGGTGAAATCTGTTGATGTGAAATGGACATAAAGTCTTCTGAATGAAGCCTCTCTTCATCTTCTCCATGACCTTTGCCCCCTCCCAGGTTCTGAGATGAAGAACCTCCAGGCCTTCATGCTGCTGCAGGGCTCCATGCTGCGGTCCGAGGACGCGGCGCTGGGCTGTGCCGTCCTTCGGACCGTCAGGAGGATCTGGGAGTGGAGCCAGGCCAACTTCTTCCTGCTGGAGTGGAGCCTCCAGTCGCTGGCCCAGTTCGCCTCCTGTGTCTGGAGGAAGCCCGCCCCGGTCCACGCGCTGTTCTTCTCACTGCTGGAGATGGTATGGACCCTCACAGACAGCAGAGGGCGTAACTAACCACTAACTATGCGGAAAAATACATTGTTTACCAATGTTTTGAGTTGTTGAGAAATATTTTTGAAATATTAATCAATTTTAGTTTTTTTTTGTAAAAACATATATATTTAAAACTACTTTTATTAAAAGGGAATAGTTCAAAATACCCAATTTTTATTATTATTTTTTATTCACTCAAAATGGTCGTTTTTTCAATGGTGTCCCTGGTGAATTACTTGTGTCTTGTACTAGGTCATATTTCAGCTGAACTACATCCCCCACGAGACCTTGCGGGCCTTGCAGGCCATGCTGAACCAGAGCTGGACCGGGGCGCTCGTGTCCGGGGGCGAGTTCCAGCTGGCTGCTCTCAGCTGTTTCCACGGGTGAGCCCATGTGTGCGACTGTGTCACTGCGTGTGTGCGTCTGTGTGCGTGCTTGCGTTAATGCGATGCCTGCCTTCCGTCACTGATGCGTCGCCGCCTCTCCACAGCCTGACGGTGAGGAGCGGCCTGCTGGCCGATGTTCTGAGTGAAGGGGGTCTCCTGGAGCACCTCCTGGGAGAAGTACGCAGGAGAGCCAAGATCCTGAGGAAGGCCGGGGTGGTCTCGGCCGCCCCGGCAGGTCAGGGTCGTTCATGTCATTACTTGGGGTCCGTTTCAATGAATGGTTCGACGGTATATCCTCAGTTTAGGCCAGTTCGTTATGCACTGGCTGCTGGTTGAACCATTAAGGGTTTAAAAGACATTCTAATGATATATGCTCAAACTATCCTGGCAATGGTTGAACTAAATCTCCCACGCCAATGGAAATGCATAGTGTCTAGATGCATAGTATCTGGAGACCGAGTTAGACCGACCTATATATATATACGATCTGAAAGCGCGCTGTAGCATTGGTTGACACCTGTCACTGTGGGCCCCCCAGGGGACCAGAAGCCTTTGTCCTGCGTGGAGGAGAGTGAGACAGCACTCACCGGCTGCATGCTGGAGCTGGTGGTTTCCTTTACACTGCGCTCAGTCCGGAACACAGGTACACACACTGGGCCTCTTCACAAGCAGGACACCTAGCGCTTTGCAATAAGGCTACAACATTAATTAACTTAAATGAGTTAATGCGTTAATAAGCATTATTATATAGGATTAGCGTTGGGGTTACATCATGTATAAATTAATCAACAGCATTACCTTAGTGAACAACTTTAGTTAGTTATCATGAACAACATTAGTAAGTGATGGCAAGACGTTAGTACCTTTTCAATTAACTGTTTGTTTATGCTTATTCCTTTTATTAACTAAAGTTATTCAACGATAACTGAATGTTAACCCTAATGTTAAGTCTGTAGTGTTACCCTAAAAAAACAATAACATGCTGAGAAAGAATGTCATACAGTTCTCATTAAACATATGTAATCCAATCGTGTGTGTGTGTGTGTGTGTGTGCGTGCCAGTCACGGTGCGAGACCTGGGCATGCTCCCGTACATTAAGATCTTCGTGGACGCGGAGCGGTACCGGGCCCCCGCCCTGAGCATCCTGGAGCAGCTGGCCGAGGTGAACCCCGAGGAGTTCATGAGCACGGCCATCGGAGCGCTGTGCTCGTCCACGCAGCAGGAGCTGAGCCTGAAGCGCGACCTCCTGCAGGTACGGGGTGGACACACCCACACACACACACAGACACAGAGACTCACACACACACACACACACACACACAGAGACTCACACACACACACAGACGCACACACAGACACACACACACACACACACACACACACACACACACACACACATATAGAGACACACACACACACACACACAGACACGCACACACACAGACACAGAGACTCACATGCACGCACGCACGCACGCACGCACACACACACACACACACACACACACACACACACAGAGACTCACACACACACACACACACAGACTCACACACACACAGAGACTCACACACAAACAGAGAGACACACACACACACACACACACACACACACACACACACACACACACACAGAGACTCACAAACACACACACAGACACACGAGCACACCCACACACACACAGACACACACACACACACGCCACACATTGTCACCTAACAACCAATCGCACCAAATTGTGATGCACTTAAAACATAATTAGGTAGTGAATTTATTATCCTGGCCGGCGGGCCCCTGATTGCGTTAGGAACAAATGCAGATTGATTTGCTAATACCGGTTTAGCTGTTAATTCTGGGCTGGATTTGATTAGGGCGTCGGCGGCGTGACGAGGCACTCTAAAGATTACCACCTCAATGGGATCAGCGAGTGGGACGGAAATGTGATTAGGGCTAACCGAGTTACACACCGACTGGATGTGTCCGCTTTATAGATGGCGGCGAAAGAAGAACTCACTGGCAGACATTTTGTGTGTGTGTGTGTGTGTGTGTGTGTGTCTGTGTGTGTGTGTGTGAGTTGCTGAGTATATCTATCTGTGTGTGGATGAGTATATCAAAGTCTTTGTGTGTGTGTGGATTAGTGTATCTGTCCGCGTGTGTGGTTGTGTGTGTGTGTGTGTGCGTGACAATGTTTTTGGGCTAACCTGGTTAATGCACATGGCAATCAGATTGTGTGTGACCTGTGTTGGCAAGTGTTGGAAGCCATTGTGATTACTCCAGTTTCAGCTAATCACATTTCTGTGCGTTGTGCAGCTCAAGTTACCTACCTGATGGATTAGCTCTCAAAATTGAATAAAGCTAATCGGGTTTTGTTCACCCCTCAAAACTGTTTTCCGGAGATGATTTGTTACGGCGTTGTCTTTTTGTCTATTCGTCATTGCTCTATTTTAATTTCAAATTGGAAAACCTGTTTGAGTTTTGGACGTTCAGGAGAATTGTGTCAAAAATAAAATGTTGTCGGCGAATGTGTGAAACTTTGAACTTGGTTTGTCTTGGGCTCTGCAGATGTTGCATAGTTGACAGTGTGTGTGTGTGTGTGTGTGTGTGTGTGTGTGTGTGCGCCCCTCTGTGTGTGTCAGTCGGTGCTGAAGGTGATGGAGAGCCCCCACAGCTGGGATGCCTTCAGGCGGGCGGGGGGCTTCACCGGGCTGCTGTCCCTGGCGGTGGACATGGAGGGGGCCCTCTGCGACCCCCCCCAGGGCCCCGTGTGGGACAGCGTGAGCCAGCAGGACTCCCTGGACATCCTCCTCTCCACCCTCCACATCCTGGCCCTGGCCGTGTACCTCCACCCCGTCAACGCGCACTACTTCCAGACCGGCGGCTTCTACGAGAAGCTGGCCGACGCCCTCCTCCAGCTGGGCTGCTTCCAGAGGGCACGGCCGGGGGGCCGCCGTCGACCGGAGCCGCGCTCCCCCGACGCCCCAGAGTACAAGCCCTCCCACGGGATCAGCTTCCATGAGTTCGTCGAGCTGGCGGAAAAACCCGCATCTGCTCCTTCTTCCTCGTGTTCCTGGCCTGCGGCCGGGGGCCCGGGGCCCGTCCTCCCCCCCACCCTGCGGACCTGCCTCAGGCTGCTCTCCTACCTGGACCAGTTCGCCACGGGGACCTACTGCGGCCCGGAGGCGGAGCCGGCGCCGGAGGCCGAGGTCAAGCCCAGGGACGGAGAGGTCAAAGGGCAGGCGGCCGCCGGGCCGGCGGGGACGGAGACAGACGGGACGTCCCAGGACCAAAGCGCCGGGAGGCCAAGACACCTCAGCATGGCCTCAGTCTGCTCCGAGTCCCAGTTAAGGTGTGGTGGTCTGTCTGTCTGTCTGTCTGTCTGTCTGTCTGTCTGTCTGTCTGTCTGTCTGTCTGTCTGTCTGTCTGTCTGAATGTAATAATAAGCTAAGGTGTGTGGTGGTCTGTCTGTCTGTCTGTCTGTCTGTCTGTCTGAATGTAATAATAAGTTAAGGTGTGTGGTGGTCTGTCTGTCTGTCTGTCTGTCTGTCTGTCTGAATGTAATAATAAGTTAAGGTGTGTGGTGGTCTGTCTGTCTGTCTGTCTGTCTGTCTGTCTGTCTGAATGTAATAATAAGCTAAGGTGTGTGGTGGTCTGTCTGTCTGTCTGTCTGTCTGAATGTAATAATAAGTTAAGGTGTGTGGTGGTCTGTCTGTCTGTCTGTCTGTCTGTCTGTCTGAATGTAATAATAAGTTAAGGTGTGTGGTGGTCTGTCTGTCTGTCTGTCTGTCTGTCTGTCTGAATGTAATAGTAAGTTAAGGTTTGTGGTGGTCTGTCTGTCTGTCTGTCTGAATGTAATAATAAGTTAAGGTGTGTGGTGGTCTGTCTGTCTGTCTGTCTGAATGTAATAATAAGTTAAGGTGTGTGGTGGTCTGTCTGTCTGTCTGTCTGTCTGTCTGTCTGAATGTAATAATAAGTTAAGGTGTGTGGTGGTCTGTCTGTCTGTCTGTCTGTCTGTCTGTCTGTCTGTCTGTCTGTCTGTCTGAATGTAATAATAAGCTAAGGTGTGTGGTGGTCTGTCTGTCTGTCTGAATGTAATAATAAGTTAAGGTGTGTGGTGGTCTGTCTGTCTGTCTGTCTGTCTGTCTGAATGTAATAATAGAGGAGGGTGGGTTGGAGATTAGCTCTGTTGTTTACCTTGGAGCTAACGTGAGTTAGAAGGGGTTGTTTAAAGTAGTCACCCTGTTATTGCCGTGTTTACCTGTGCTCAGGTTGACCTGCGACCATACCGTCGTTAACCCCGGGGCCATCCGGGTTATCATCACCCTCCTGCCCTCCATATTCACCCCAGAGGACTCTGAGGTATCAGCCCACTCACAACACCGCGCTCCCCTCAGGACCCTTAAAGGGTGACATATTATACCTCCATGAGTGTGAGTGGGATTAGTCGGTACAAGCCGTTTTGAAAATCTTCTGACATCACAAGTGGGCGTGTCCACCTAGATGTCTGACGGATAGATGAGCAACGTTTGCTACAGTCCACTGGGTAGGCTGGTAGACTGATCTATCCAGCACACATCTAGGGGGACACACCCACTTGTGATGTCAGAAGAGGCAGATTTTCAAAACGGCTTGTAGCGGCTAATCACACTCCCACCTGGTGGTACGACATGCCACCTTTAACACACGGCCACCACATACCTCCCCGATATGAAATCCCACTCGGCAAGAACGTACCAACCCCCTCTCACCCTCTGCCCCCCAGCTCTCGATGGAGGTCCAGTACTCTGTGGCTCAGCACATCCAGGCCATGGTCAAGTCGGAGCGCAACCGGCAGATCATGTGTGAGGGGGGGCTGGTCTCCACCCTGCTGGCCAGCTGCAGCGGCATACTGCTGGATACCCTCCACCCACTCAACATGCCCCTCACACGCATCCTGGAGAAGCTGGCGTCACAGGCCATCACGCTGCCGGACTTGAGGTCAACATTCTCCAGCAGTCTAAGGAACGCCCGTGTCCTTGCTCCCTTCCATGCTTCTAGAAGTCAGCTGATGCAGCCAATTCGTTGTTTCCTTGGTGTAGGCTATCACTTCAGATTTAGCTAATTGGATAATCAAAAGGCTTGGTTGGGCATGGTCTTAGTATTTGGACTTTAAAAGACGATATCACGGACTGATTATGTTTCTTGAGCGAGTCATTGGGTTGAGGTACGTATAGGTCGGTCTGTGCTCACATGATCTCCTAATGTCTTTTTCTTCCCTCCAGGACTTTCCTGTGTTTAGGGGAGCCTCTCATGTGTTTGACGGAGAAAACGGCCAGAAAGAGTTCCAAGGAGAGTCATGTGCCTCATCGGTCTACCTCAAACGGTACAAGCATACAGAGTCGTTTAACTCTTAAAACCTTTTAAAGAACATATCTAAGTACTCAATGAGCTTTGAAGGGCGAAATGTATTTTCAAATGTGTTCCATTGTCTGCATTTTACCGACGTGAATTCTGATTTCCAAGTGCCTGTTTCACCCATGTTTCCTCCGGCCCGTCCACTCTGTTCCTCCAGAGACGGAGGGCCCCAGCACCTCCCCAGCTGGCCAGACTCTGCAGCGCTCCTTCAGCCTGCTGAGCTCCCCCTCTGAGAGCTGTACGCTGCCCCTCCACCACATGGTCAGCCTTGTGTCCATGACCTCGCCGCGCAGCTCCAGACCCCACCGGCTGTCCTCCTCGCCCGCCTTCGTGGAGTTCGACATGACCGAGAGCGGATACGGGTGGGTCCGGTGCACTCAGTGATTAACGCCTTGTTCACACCACCTCCGTCCGTCGACGGATCTCATCGACCTTGCGTGGGACGCTCGCGCAATGCATTGTGGGTCCGTCTGTTCTGTCGGCTCCGTGGCTTGAGTCAAAAAGTTTAGAAATGTTCAACTTTTTAGGCAGCGACGGATCCGTCGGCCAATCAGACTGCGTTATGCAAATATACACAAGGACACTGTCCAATGAAATCGCCTTTGTATTACAACCCGGAAAAAAGTATGGATAGGTTAAAAAGCCCCCATCAGTCGACGGACGCATGTAGTGTGAACAAGGCTTAATCCCTTAGGTTACCTTAGGTTCTCTTCTGATCGCTGGCTCTAGTGGCCACTATGATCAGATCTACACCTTACTGGGTGTTGGCTGGTACTGGGAGTTGTCTATGTCGCTCTTATAGTTGTTGAGTATTTGTTGATTTTTCCAGCATCTATCGAGTCTGTTCTTGAAACAATTGGCACTTGGTGCGTTTGCCACTTCTGATGGTAGGTTGTTCCATATTTTGGTCACTCTCAGGCTGAAGAAGTTTTTCCTCAGTTGTGTTTTGGGTCTTTGGGTTGTTAGTTCAAACTGGTGCCAGTACGATGAACAATCTCATTATTATTTCTTGATGGGAAATGCGGGTGTCACATCGTAAAGTACAGGACAGGACAGTCATAGTAATTTAGGGATGAGATAAAAATATCAAATAATATATCAAATAATGTATGAACTTGGCAAGGTTAATGGGGAACGAGCTGCCATGGTAACTTGGAGGATGTGTTGTGGGATGCTGTCTGATGCGTGTTGCAGCTGTCTGTTCCTGCCCTCGCTGGCCACAGTGAAGGGAGTGAACGCCGACGCCATCCCAACGGGAGGAGTGGGAGGAGGTAAGGGAGCAGCAGTCCGTTTGGATTCACATTTACATTCAAGAGTCATTCAGTCATTCAGCCCCCGCCCTTTACTCGAAGCAAATTCATAACGGGGCGGAGAACAATCTAATCATCCGATAACTATTTAAATGAAACTACAAAAGCGGTGTCATTAAGTGCTAACGAGGGAATGCTGCTTAAACGTTCTACCATTAATATGATGTACAACACAACATTGCAACAAAGAAACAAAGCAGTTAAAGGTACAATGCAAAAATATTTTTTGTTTAAAATTTGCTCTTAAACACATTCGTTAATGTCGACGCTAACTTTAAGGGGTCTCGGTGAAGAAATCGGACTCTGCGGTAGCATAGCGAAATCTCGCAAATCTTGTAAATATTACCTCCACTGCAATGCAAAACCCTCTAAAAACACAACAACAGGTTGACAACAACCAAACAAACCAGACAAGTACAGTTTGAAACATGAATTCTCGACCCTCAGTAGACCACCTCCCCCCTGTTCTCCGTCCGGTTCTGCCCAGAGTGCCGCGGGTTCCCCCCGGCGGCGGGCCTGTCCTACTGCTGCTGGTTCCAGATCAACCGCTTCAGCTCGGCGTGCGACTCCCACCCCATCCGCCTGCTGTCCGTGGTGCGCCACATGTCCCGCTCCGAGCAGCAGTACGTCTGTCTGTCCGTCTCCTTCTCGGCATACGACGGCTGCCTGGTCGTCTCCACGGAGGAGGAGGCCTTCACCTTCCTCGGTCGGTGATGAAGAGGGGTTCATGTCGATACAACGCTCCATAACATACCTCTGTCTAGGTTTTGGTTGCACTATAATATACCATAATAAGGGAACATCAATTAACCATTCATTCAAACGTTAACATCAGTTAATTCAGTTAAAAGCGTTATTATATAGCAGAAGCATAGGGGTTTGGGTTGGTTGGTTAGGGTTACTGTTAACCCTAACCACATTAACTCATTTATAACTGCATACCTTAGTTAACATGATCACTTGTACCTTAGTTAACATGAACAACATAAGGAAACATTAACACCATTAGTTAATGGTTACTAGATCATTAGTTAAGTTAGTAATTGCTTATTACTGCATTTCTATCAACTAATGTTAATTAATGGTTCATTAATGTACCCTTATTCTAAAGCCTTTGTTTTTACTATAGCAATTTACTACATGCATGTCGGGGTTAGCGATTCTTTCTCAAAGATGTCTGGTAGACATGGTTTTGGACATTGGGGTTCAAACCCAGAACCCTATGGAGTCCAACAGCTCTCAGTTGATGAATGATTCGACCTGTGAGCTTAAACCTGCAATGAAACGAAAAAGCTAACATGCTCCTGCCTCGCCGACCAACCAGACATGATGGAGCCGGATGCCAACACGCCCACCTCTCTTCCTGTGTCGGTGCGACTCCGCTGCTCCGGGGCGCTGGCACCAGGGCAGTGGCACCACCTGGCCGTGGTCCTGGCCAAGGACCTCAAGAAGAGCTGCAAGCTGTACGCCTACCTCAACGGCAAGCCTGTCGGGACGGCAAAGGTGAGGCCATGGCCAGAGCACTGGGGGGTGGACAGTAGAGAAAGGCTTCAAACAGGGGAAAGGATAGTGCTGTCCTCTTCTGTTCACTGCCTGCTGAAGGTGGACAGAATCATAGGCAGCAGACATGTCATCAAGAACAAAAGGATGAACACGGGCAAGTCATGTCTTTGTTGATAGCTCTGAGGATTAAACTCGTACTGGTCTAGACTGTTCTTAACTCTTAACGGCTGTTCCAATATCACATCTGATTCTAGCTCAATAATTAAAGAACGCCATTAACCCTTCCAGAGTTTGTGGTTGTATTCCCAATGTTGAGAACCATATGGACACGCAGTATCGCAGAGCGCTCTGGATACAAGTAGCTGGTTGGCTGGTAACTGCAAGGTTGCTAGTTCGATCCCCGGCTCCTCCTAGCTGAGTGTCGAGGTGTCCCTGAGCGAGAAGCCTCACCCTGACTGCTCCTGACCAGCTGGCTGTCGCCCTGCGGGCTGACACCGCCGGCGGTGTGTCGATGTGTGCGTGAATGGGTGAATGTCAGGCAGTGTTGTAAAGCGCTTTGGATAAAAGCTTACTGTATCAATGAAGTCCATTTACCTTTTACCTTTTCCACAACAAGTGTTAAACCTCAACGTTCCCGTTCTTCTCCGGGTCCAGATGCGCTACATCCAGCCGTTCCCGGGCAGCCTCGTCTCCATGGACCCCACGGCGGTGGTTGACGTGTGCGCGCTGATCGGAACGCCGTCGGTGTGGAAGGAGCACGCGGCGCTGGTGTGGCGTGTGGGGCCCGCGTACCTCTTCGAGGAGGTCCTGAGTCGGAACGCCGTGGGCAGCATCTACGCCCAGGGCACGGGTTACCTGGGCAACTACCTGGCCCTGGAGAACACTGGTGAGTCACGACCCTATTGGACGATATCGATGCACCAATAGGATTTATGCAAACCTTTTTACACTTTAGACACTTTGATATTCTGCCTTAAGGCTTCTTACTAGAAAATAATTTAGTTAGGGTTACAGATATAACATTGTACTATTTTAAATATTTATAAATTTCCCTATGCAAATTTCTTCTTCAAATTGATTTGAAGAAGAAATTTCTACCCTCCCTTCCTGCCGTTGTGGCATAGTGAGTTTGTTACGTTGAGCCAGTTCAGACGTGCATTATAGGTTAGCCCTCTGGGGCCTGCTGCTGCGTGTTTTATGAGTTTCACTCGGTCCAATGTGTTCATACCTATGTAATCGGTTAGGGTTAGGCTCTCTCCAGCCTGTTCTCTCCTGTATTAGTGGTTTGCTCCGTGGAACATGTTTATGCGTGCATCGTTACGTTGCTTCATGGTGTTGTGACTGTTTTCGTCAGGGCCCGAGGCTGAGGCTGTGACCCCGCCTCTCAGGCTGGTCACTGAGGAGAGGATCTCGTTTGGCATCAATCCAGCTGTTACCACGGTGACCACCGTCGCGCAAATCAGGGATGACTTTAACGAGGTGGACTGCAGACTCATCGCCAAAGAGGTAAAGTGAACTCCTGTTTTAAAGTGTGTACCGTCTGTTAGCATTGTTGAGCACATTTAGCACTGTTAGCATTGTTAGCATGATTAGCTCTGTTAGCATTGCCAGCATTGTTAGCACTCCCAGCACCATTGGCATCGTTAGTACTGATAGCGCTGATGGTGACGTTAGCGTTGTTGTGGTCGTTGCAGATAGGAATAGCATCCAGGGACCAGTCCACCCCAGTGCTGCTGGTCCAGAACATCAGCCAGCACCTCAGCGGCACGGCCCGCACCATCGGCGCGGCGCTGGTGGGACGCTTCGGTACGGACGCTCACCTCAGGGAGCCACGCCCCCAGGTGTCGCTGCCTCTCAGGCTCACGGCTCCTCTCTGCTCCTCCAGGCACGCGGACCTTCAGCCCCAGCAGCGCCTCCAACGGCTTCCTGTACGCGGGCGGGCCGCAGGTCATCCTCAGCCTCATCGCCATGGCGCCCGACGACGGCTCACTGTACGCCGCCGTGAAGGTCCTCGTCTCCGTGCTGGAGACCAACGGCGTCATGCAGCAGGAGATGAGCCGCATCAGCGGATACCAGGTCTGGGCGGGGGGGGCTGTGGTTTAGACAGGCTACAACACCAAAGCATCCTCCGCCGTCTTCCACCCCCCCACCCCTCTCTCTAAATGTGTTGTCTGTTGTAGTGTTGTTTATTTGCCTTTTGTTTGAGTGTCTGTATGCATTCCTTTTTGTAAAGCGTCTTTGAGTACCAAGAAAAGCGCTGTAAAAAAACAATCTATTATTATTAATATTATCTGTCTGCGTCCTTCAGCAAGGTGCCCTCACCCCTAGCCGCTTAATGTGAAAAGGTATCACTGTAACTTGCTTTGGATAGAGAGTCGGCTAAATGACTCAACAGTCAATAGTAGAAGAGAATCTGTGTTTATCTAAATAACGGCACGTTACTTAAACCCGTGTTTGGGATTCATTGTTTTTGAATGAGCCGCGATTTTGTCCCTCCAGCTGCTGACGTTCCTGCTGAAGATGAAGGGCAGTCTGGTCAGTGGGAGAACGTTCCAGCTGGTTCTGTATCTCTGCCGCTACGTGGAGCTGGGCCCAGGGTCTGACTGTCTCTACAGCACAGTGGCCTTCAGATCCCTGCTCTGTAACCTGGAGGTATTTGAGAGAAACCTGGGATGTTATGTGGGCTGTTATTGTTTGAAGTATGTTTTGGTTTCAGGCTTGTGACTCTTTAAGTCTCCTTCATTTCTCTCTCTCTGCCTTTCTGTTTTTCAGATGTGGCATAACTCCGCTAATAATTTGGACCTCTCCGTGCTCAATCACTTGGACGACATCTTAAAGGTTTCAAGGTATTGTTCGTCAGCCATTTAGAACACATTCTCCACACCCTGTAGTGGCGACTACAGTCTGCAGTCAATGTCCCGATGTGGGACATTGACTGCAGTGCTGAGCTGAAACAAATATGTGCTACTGCTGTCAACATAATGTAGTGTAGAGATTTCACACAGGAAGATTGATTAAGGATTGAAAGGACAACATTGTCTAGGGTGACGGACAACATCTCATGGGCTGTCTGGTCAACACCCCCAGATGTTCTTGGAACTTGTACATCTATACAAGCTTGCTACAACCTACTACTTCAATACCTCCCCCACGTACAACAGAATCAGCCTTGGTGTGACGATGTCCTCAATAACCTGACAGTTACAACATGATCAGTGTCAATATCCAGGTCCATGTACAATGGAATCGGTCATGGAGGTTGATGAGTGTGGCGTGACTGAATGTTTTGAAGGGCTGAATTAGATTTCCTGTCTGTGGGAAGAGTACTTGATGGATACATATCTCTGTCTCTGTCTGTCTGTGTCTGTCTGTCTCTCTCTCTGGGTTTTTGTCCTCCATCCATTCCTGTGTGTGTGTCTCCCAGTGGGGATCGGGCAAAGGCCATGCGCGGTGAAGGCCTGCTGCAGAAGCTTCTCTTCCTGCTCTGCGACCCCGCTGTCACCGTTAGAAAAGTCAAGCTTGTCACGGGCATCATCACACGTCTCCTCAGGGAGCACTTTGCAACCGGAGACATATCCAGGTACTGTGCACGACAACCATAAGTCAATATTGTTAACGAGGAGCTACCTGAGATGACCTGTATTCAAATGTTAATTTAAACGTGATCTAATGTTTTTATTTGATGTGTTCTTTATGTTGCGTCTGATCAGACTCGGGCTCTTCCTGATCTATAGTCTCCCGCCCCCCAGTTCGTCAGAGAGTTGTGATTGGAGCTCTGACAGTGGGGTCCCTGAATTGGCCATAGGTATATTCCACCTGACAGGTCAACCACAGCTTTCGTTACATTTGCGCGGTATTTGTTAACATGATAACCTGTACCGGTCTTCTCTATCCCAGCAAGCCCTTTTCTGGTACGGAACCAGCTGTTACTCTCCCTCTGCGAACTCATCTCAGGCAGCTCTCTGAATGTAGAGTAAGTATACCCTCATGTGATATAAACCCACATACAATCATTGAACCTAATCCCTAAATCCATAGAAAAATCCCTGAAATGGAAACTATTTCAATACCTCATTAAACCCGCATACCTACTATCTACCATTGTACATATTTGCACTACCATAATTGTACATACATTACCATGTCATATTCATATTGGTTGTATGTTCATTCACTTGCTGTATTAGCAGTCATAGTTGCACTTGCAACCCCCTTTTGCACTTTTACACTATTTACCCGCACCTTATGCTACTTGCATGCTTGGAGGCTTACAGTATTGAGTTGTATTTTGCAATGACAATAAGGTTGAACTCTAATCTAAACTAGATGCCACACATAAACACAAAATGGACAGGCACTCCAGTTGGTAACAAACAGTCAGATAATCCACATTTCATTTAGTTTAGTTTAAACTATGCTACTGTTGCACTTTGACCAGGAGGATGTGACAGTAATGCTCTTGTTTGACCACCAGGCAGCAGGAGAGCCTGTTCCTAACGCTGGGCCATGATTGGTTCCTGCTGTTCCTGCAGCCTCACCTGCACCCCTCCACGGTGCAGCTGGGTCTGCAGCTGCTCAGCCACCTGCTGGCCCTCCCCAGCCAGATGGACGGCTTCAGGGAGGGGGTGCTGGCCGGCCCCCTCATCGAGAGCCTGGAGGAGCCCTTAGCCCTCATGGGTGGGTTTCCTCGTCATGACGTTGAGAGCTGTCTGCACATCCTTCTAGATCAGGGGTCACGTGCGTCCTATTCTGGCATGCACAGATAGGGTTATTAACCCTGGACAGAGGATGAGGACGTCAGTCATCCCAGGGGGATTCCCAGAGACTAGTGTAGCGGGAATTTAAAAAACACAGTTCAGAAACATGACATTAAGGGAATTATGTTTGTGTGAAAATGTTAATTTTGTAAAGAATTTTGAACTACGGAAATAAGTCAGTGAACCATGAGGCCTTTTATGAAGTAATGTCTCTAGGGACGGTACCCTTTTGTCTATTGTGTTTCACTATATATATATGTGTGTTTTAAGTTCTACCTTTCCTCGACGTAGACGTACACTCCATCTGCATCAACATTGAACTGTAAAAGATATAAAGGCGATTCTGACCCGGTCCCCAGACAACCTTCGGGCCCAGTCCTGGTCCTACGAGTGCGTCAGCGCCACCTGTCCAGGCTTCGACATCCTGCAGAGCCTGCTGGTCGGCCACGCCCACCTGCCCCAGGTGTACGGCATGCTGGCCGCCCTGCTGCTGGGGAAGAAGGCCCGCCACGCCCCCGAGGGACAGGTGAGGGGCGGGCGGAGGGGAATCACCTGACCACTTTAGTATGCTGTGATCCTGATGATGGAACTCACACAGTTAGCAATGTGGGTTGAGCTGTCTAATACTTATGGAGATTTTTCTTGCATTTACATTTCTGCTACTCTTATTAGTAATATTTTAGATATATTTTCGGTGCCTAAATCGATAACATCTTAAAAAAAATGATACTTAGTTGTTTATCTCCTTTTTTGGCTTGCTATTACTCTTCACTGCCTTCTGCCGTGATCCATATTTTCTTTCTGGATTAATGAACCTTTGAAGACATATTCTACTTACAGTGCGTTTTTAAATGCGTGTTGTGAATGATGCCGTGTCATTGGCCCTCTCTCTTCTGTGTTGTCATCAGGAGACGCTTGACGACATCCTACAGTCGGTCATAGACGACCCAGCAGGTGCCGGGGGCCAGCAGCTGTGTCCAGAGGCTGCTGAAATACTGCTGGAGCTGGTTAAAGTCATCATGACCCTGGTAGGAAGGCTTTCTATGGGTTTTCGATCACAACTGTTCTGAAAAGGAAAGCGATAAGATTCAGTACCTTGTTAATCCTGTGATATATTGTTTCTGTCTGCCGAATAAAAACGTAGAAAGTAAAATACAGGAATAAACAAATTGTAAGGTTCAACACTGTGCATATATGTACGCAGACATACAAATTCACATAAGATATTTAAATACAAATATACATATCTATAAATAACTCATGTATTGTTGTATAATTAACGGCCCACATGCACATCCCATTGTAACAGCCCATCCATTCTCTGGGCGACCAGTCACCGGGACCTGTTGCACCCTGGGAGTTGCGGTTTCCCGGGAGTGTGATGCAGTTCTTCTGTCTGCTCCATAACCGCAGACCCAAAGACCCTCTGTGGTCGTCTGCAGAGTTTCTCCACACACTGGCTGGCATTGTTTTCCCCGTTGACGTCACTGAGGTTAGTCTGAAACCGTTTTTTTTTTTTTTTAGATGGTCGGGGGTTCGATTCCCAGCCGCAAGGTACTGGGTTAGATTCCTCAATGCCCGCTGCACACCTCTGGGGTATCCTTGAGAAAGATGCACTAACCGTCCTGCTCCTTAATGACGAGATGAATGTCCAACTTCACCATAACTCGATTTGATAAAAATCGTCTGATAAAGGACTAGATAGTTCGCCTATTCAAATGATGATGAACACATCTTTCCAGAATAAGTCTTCCTACAGACGCTTGAACACAGTTCTGTGTTCCCTTCCTCAGCACGGGGGTGAACCCCACGAGGTCTCCCCTCATGGGGGGGGTGAGGAGGAGTTGGACAACGGGATCCATCCCACCAGGAAGCAGGTGTGTGCCTTCATCCGCATCCTGTTGATGGACAGCCTGCTGAACGTCCCCGCAAGCCCCCATAACACACACCCCATGCTGCTGCTACTGGAGGTGAGGCACACACATACACACATGAATGCACACAGCATAGAAATCTGCCTGCTCCTAAAAGTTTGGGTATGTTCCGTCTTCCACCACAAGGGAGGGCTCTTTGCTCAGTTATTGCTCCGGGTATAGAATCGAGATGCAATATTCACTGCTATATATATTCTCAATATTCTCATTGGTCTAGACATAGGTTCCCAAGGACACACACACACACACACACACACACACACACACACACACACACACACACACACACACACACACACACACACACACACACACACACACACACACACACAGATACACACAGATACACACATCCACACACACACACCTAGATATACTCATCCACACACAGATAGATATACTCAGCCACACACACTCTACTAGCAAGCCTGCTCGAGAAACACAATGTAACTACATAGGGACACACACACACACACACACACACAGACACAGACACACACACACACACACACACACACACACACACACACACACTCTCTCTCTCCTTTTCACTCACTATCTACAGTGTGCGCTAGAGTTCACAGTTTTAGGATGTTTGCCACACGGCACCAGTGAAGATTTATTTTTTAAATAATTCTGTAACTCTCCCTGAGCAAAATGCAAACAAATGGTCCCGGTCCCGTGAGTGAATGAGTGAGCCGCGTGCCGGGCGGTCGCCCGTCTCCGTCCTGACGGTCCGGGGGGGCGGGGTAGTTCTCCCCTGCAGCCGCGTCCCTGGACCAGAGGCAGAGCTTCCAGACGGAGCTGCAGGAGTTTCTCATGGAGATCATCTACATGGTCAGCAGCGAGGAGGAGAACCCCACCCACCTCCACCCACAAGGTCAGAGGCACCCCCACACCACCGGCCTGGCTGCCCCCACCCAGTGTACTCAGATTATTGTTCTACGTCGTCACAGTCACAATTGCTCTGCTCAAGATGGAAAAGTAACAACACAAATAATGCTTGAATAGAGAATAGAAATACAGTGAGTAAAAAACATCAACACACAAATACAGTATGGTAATGAAATAAATGTGAAATCGAGTTCAAATATATATGCACAAAAATGCACCAACATAAAAGTAATATTTATGAATGTCTTCATGCAACACGCCTAACCAAGACACGTCGATGGCCGTGCTGATGGAGAACGTGGCGGTCTTCGGGAAGACGCTGGTGCAGCAGCTCTACGGTGGGATGTTCCTGGGAGAGCCGGAGAACCTGCTGGACTTCCTGGCTGACCAGATTGTCGTGGTGGGACTCACACACACACACACACACACACACACACACACACACACACACACACACACACACACACACACACACACACACACACTATTGCTGCCCATCCATCCATTTATTAACTCGCTTTTGAATGAAAGTAGCTGTTATGAGAATCTGAAAATTTAATGGTGGCCCATCATTTCCCAGAGATGTGTTGTTGATGTTCTAGATTGTGCATTTGTACATTTTTTAATCATATTCAGAATAAGTTATTCTCTACCATACTCTGAAT